>NW_015539845.1:441148-453017 GCF_001515605.1 Sinocyclocheilus anshuiensis
TATTAACACAGTATATACACTACTGTGCATAAGTCTTAGGCCATTAGTATTTTCACCAACAAAAATGGGTTTAAGGCAGTTATTTCTATCTTTTGCTGTAGTGTGTCAGTAGAAAATACCAGTTTACATTTTCAAACATTCCTTTTGCCATTAATTGTAATAATCCAGTGAGATGTTTGTATGCACAAGGAGTCTGACAACAAGCAATGCTCCACACAGAGATCTGATCTCACCATCATCCAGTCAGTCTGAAATGACATGAAGAATCAGAAAAAAACGAGAGACTAAATCCAGAAGAACTGCAGCAACGTCTCCAAGACACTTGAAGAAACCGTCCTAAGCTACCTGAAAAATGTGTAAGTGTAACTAGGACAAAAGCTGTTTTAAACGCAAAGGGTGGTCGCACCAAATGTTGATTTGATTTAGTTAATAGAAGTTAATTGATAAATAAAATCAATTTATGACATAATTTTTGAAAGCATCCTCACTTTACAACGTTTACACAAGTGCCTATAACTTTTCACAGTACTGTAGATTGTAGGATGGTTTCTTCAAGTGTCTTGGAGATGTTGCTGCAGTTCTTCTGGATTTAGTCGGTCTCAGTTTCTCTGATTCTTCATGTCATTTCAGGCGGACTGGATGATGCTGAGATCAGATCTCTGTGTGGAGCACTGCTTGTTGTCAGACTCCTTGTGCAAACAAAAATCTCACTGGATTATTACAATTAATGGCAAAATAAATGTTTGGAAATGTAAACTGATATTTCCTACTGACACACTACAGCAAAAGATAGAAATAACTGGCTTAAAACCATTTTTTTGTTTGTGAAAATTTTGCACAGTACTGTATATATCTATGAGTACTGTATGTGAGTCATTTTAGATAATCAGTTTTTGTGTCATGGAACAACCTAAGAGAAGAGCTCCCTCTAGTGATGGTGTATAAAACTACAACGCCAACGGTGATGAGCAGCACAGAACTGATAAACTTTATTCACAAGTAAATACTTACAGGCTACTCCAGACAAATTGACCTAAACATGTTCTAAATATCGTAAACATTATTGCATAATTCATCTGAAAAAGTGACACAAACATACTATAACAAAATCAGCAATGAAATATTCTGAAAGTTTCAATATTTCAGTCAGCAGGCAATTTGGGGATTCTCTTTGAGCAGAATTTAACACTTTGCAATTGAAAAAGATCTACAATCTTCAAATTCTATAAACAGCTCAAACATACCACCACTCGAGTGTATTTAAAAAACCTAAAAACAATAAATTACAGACATGACCTGTAGATAACAGAATAACTGTTTAGATCTACTGTAACATGACATGAAATGATACTGCCAAGCTGTAAATCTCTAAAGGAAAAATACTGGAATCTCTGAAGGTAAACGCTGACGCTGTTATGCAGGAGTGTGAAGTATTTATAGTTCATCATGTTTGTAGGTGAACTCTCGAGCTGATATAAATCCATCATTGTCTTCATCTTCCTTTTGGAAGATGTCCTCAGCCATCACTTCATGATGGGTGTCATTGGCGGCATATCCATGTCTTTCAAACTCTTTACGCAGGTATTCTTTGACCTAAAACAGAAAGGTGTTTAGAATAACACAAATAACTCCCTGAAATTAAAGGGGTGGTTGATCAACTTTTTCCGAAAGCTTGATTGTGTTTATGGGGTACAGTGTAACATGTGTTCATGCTTCGTTTAAAAAAAAACGCATTATTTTCACATAATTTACCTTTATTCTACACATATTTAAAGAATTTGCCACTGACGATTCAAACGTGAGTTTTGAGCAGTGTAGAGTAGTGCTTGTTGTTTGAGTTTTGAGCAGTGTAGAGTAGTGCTTGTTGTCGTAATTATGTCCCCACTGGATGCAACAAATGCCTCGTTTGTAATGGGTTTTATTGGTTTCGTCTCGTCGCTCCGGCTGGGACACGGCATCACAGTATGGTAAGGGGCGTAACATTTCCGTCACACGCTTGACGTATTCGGCCAATCACAATGCACTAGATAGCTGGCCAATCACAGCACACCTCGCTTTTCAGAACGATGAGCTTTGTAAAAATCAACGCGTTTCAGAAAGGCGGGGCATAGAGGAGCAACAATAATGTACAGTATGTGGAAAATAATGTGTTTTGAACCTTAAACCGCATAAACACATTGCATTACACCAAATATACAAAATAATGTTCCTTTTAGCAATGTCATATGACCCCTTTAAACAGCGATTTCTTTAAAAGAAAATATCTCCCTACAGTTCAAAAAGTGAAATCATAATCAACCACCCCTTTAATTATTGGCATTGATGGTTCCATGAAGGACCTTTAACATTCATGTAACCTGTCCACTGCACAAAAAAGTTCTTTATAGTGGAAAAAAGATTACTGGGATTGTTAAAATATTCTTTACACTAAGAAAAAATGGTTCTTTTAAGAACTGTTCTATGAAAGATTCTTTGGGGAACCAAAATGGTTCTTCTACTGCATTGCTACAAAAGCACCTTTGGGAACCTTTATTTTTAAGAGCGTATCATAAATCTCCTGCTTGACGGGCAGCTGCTTTCTGACGCACAGTCGTGAACAAGCAACTGTTTCGACAAACCTCTGCTTTGGAAAGTTTCCAGTCATCATTGAGGTCCATTTCCTGAAAGGACTCATGTGATCTAGGCCCATTTCGGATCTCGATGATCTCGATGTCAAAGATCAGAGTGCTCTCCGGTGGGATTTTACCTGAGAACAGAGCATAGCCATTGTCAATATAGCTAATCTGAGCTATACATTTATTTGTATGGGGCATTTTAGACAGACTTAATGCAACGTCGATGACTAATTCAATATCGGAAGGTGGAGAAAACCACAGTTCCTCAAATGTTTTATGCATATGCATTTTGCTGGCACACCTTTGCCCTCTTTGCCATATGCAAGAGCTGGAGGGATGGTCAGTTTCCTCTTCTCCCCTGCACACATGCCTTGAAGACCCTTGTCCCAACCCTTGATCACCTCACGGATCCCCAAAGTGAACCAGACAGGGTTTTTGTCTCCATGACGGCGGCTGCCAATTACAAGACATGTGCATTAGTAATAAAGGTTAGAAACATTCACACTCTGTTGGAAAATCAAGCTTGAGTTGGTAGCTTTTTTAACGAAACATAGTAGGTGGTTGCTATCTGGTCTAAGCTGGTTTTTGGATCATGGCAGCTGATCAGCTAATGATCTGGACCAGACAGAAACCAGCTACAGTACCATGTTCCAAAACATGAACAATTGTATATCCAATAAATATATATATAGTATATCCATAAACACATTTTGACAGTTAACCAATGCATTCCCAATGAAAAAAGGGCAGGGTTCGGTTAATAAAGTCTGTTCTTGCAGTGTGTAGCCTATAGTGTGTATGAACATGCATTAAATGGTTTATTAGATGTCACCTGGAATGAAACATTGTGCCATTACTCTCCAGAAAGCCTTCGTAGTGAACCAGAAGAATATCTCCGTATTTGGATTTACGATGGCAAAGGAAAGGTTTGTATAAAACCTCTATTTTGACCTCAGGTTCCGGAAGTTTTGCTCCAAGCACGTAAAAGAATAATGCAGAAAAAACGCATGTCCACAACTCTGGAATCATCTTAATATAAAGAACAGTTTAACACTGTTAAACTTTAGCTGATTTTTCATGCACAATAAAGTTCTGAAAAAACTTCCCAAACTACAATTTGTGCAGCCGCGACTACGTGGCAAGCGAAACTTCTTCAGGGGTCTTTTTTTCCCAAACTAGGGATGTCCAGTTCGTGGACGAGTCGTTCGTTTGAATCGACTCCCTTCATTGAATCGGTTGAAACTGTTCACAAACTGGTCTGAAGATTTCTTAGACCGAGCAGTTAGTTCACTATGGAGTCAAGACTGTTCAGTGTTCACAACAGTAAACAGCAGAAATGTTACAAATTAAACACACAGTACTTGACATGTTTATGTATGACATATCGAAATACATGAATCTTATTAAATGTTAAACTCGCGAAATTCTTATTGGTCAAGAGATCATGAATTGTAGTATTTTTCTGAAAATACAAATTACATATTTAGGTGTTAAATAACATTTTCTATTATGAGCTTATGACTTCAAACAAGTTGGGAAATATCACAACTTTATTTAAAAATAATAATAAAAATAATAAACGTAAACGACAGAAATGTTACAAATTAAATGTACTGGAAATGTTTATGACTGTATTACATTTTAAAGTATATGAAACGTATTTAAATGTTAAACTTACAAAATCCCTTTTTGGGTAAGAGATTGTAGTATTGTTTATAAAAATACAAAGTATATATTTAGGTTTTAAATGAAATTTTTAATGAGTTGAATTATGATTTTAGCAAATTACTGGAACACATCACAATTACAATAAAACGTAATAATAAACGACCGTTTAATTTAGATAATGTAATATGCCACGTTGAAATGTCATAACGCGATGGCGTAAAAGACTCGCTAGATGTTCTTCCGAAACGAACTGTTCGAAAGAACCGACTCGCGGACCTCAGATAACGCTCCAAAACTCCCAATGTAAAAGTTACCACCCTGAAATACAACATTGAATATAGGTCAGCTTTTTCTGAGGACGTGCCTTAAGGACCAATATCTAATTTTTATTGGATATTACACACATAGTCTCAGCACAACCACGCCCATCTAATCACACAGTATCCAATGAGAGGTTCGCCAAACGAAAATCCCACAGACTTCATGTCCCTCTGTGATCGCATGGATTGGCATTCTCGAAGCATTTACGCCAGTCGTTTGCGTAATCTCATTTCCCAGCAGTCGCTTTGCGTCTTGCGCGTATAGTTGTCGTTGTTAAAGAATTCTTTCGTGTTTCTTAAAGAGGCTGTGTTGGGCTCAGTTTTGCCACGACTAAGTAATGAATTGTCAAGCGAAGGTCTACCATGGAGGGAGTTGTCTATAAATGGACCAACTATATTAGCGGTATGTATACAGCGATAATTAAAAGTTATATTACGTAAAGCAGGGAAGTCTGTAAAGCTGTTAGCCTGTTTGCTAGCTCAAGCAGTGTATAAATGAAGTTAAGTCATCATCCTCTTTAGCTCTCAATGCCGATATTTTTTCCAAAGCTGGGACCAGCTCAACCACATACTCATCTCATCTGCTAAGACTATTTTCAGAAAAGTTTGTCTTGGTCCTAAGATTATGCAATAGATTCTGTTTTATTCAGTTTAAAAAGCCTCCTCTTGACTGGAAGAGCAAGTCAAACCATATTATGTTCATGGATCTCAAACGCCATCAAATACATTGTTACCTGTGTCAGTTACAGTGAAAATCATGACATACTGCTTTGTTGTTTCTCTTGAAAGGCTGGCAGCCTCGTTGGTTTGTTCTTGAGGGAGGCACTCTTTCCTACTATGACTCTCAAGAAGATGCATGGAAAGGATGCAAGGGCAGCATCAAAATATCTGTGTGTGAAATACAGGGTAAGGAAAAGTTTATGCCTAACCTGAACAGGAAACCTAATAACCATTACATCACAAGCAGCTATTGTTTTTATGCTTCGGGATATCATAACACATGCTTACGCAAGGGGATATTGCTTCATCTTTAGGAACTTTTATGTCCCAGGGGCTGATTTTCATTAAAACTTAACATTCAGCTGCTTTTGTTTAATGAGGTTTATGTTGTAAACGTTTTTTTTTATTATGCTTCAGAACTTATTTTTGCTACTTTTTGAATGTCCTATGTGATTTAATCATTTTAGACTATTAATCTTAATTATAAAAATTCATCATAAAAGTATGAATTATTGAACTGTAAACACAACCTTTTTTTTTTACAATATTTATTGTGTGAAAATGATTTATAATTATTGCCACTGCAACAACAATGTTGCTCCTAATAGATTTTGAGGCAGTGAAGAGCTTGAGATGAAATATAAGACATGTGAGCAGAATAAAATAAAAAGTGAGCAGAATATTTTTATTGTACCTCATTTCTAGCCTGTAGTTTCATCAAATTATACAAAAGTGTGAAAATATTATTTAATTATATTTAGGATGCATAAAATGCTAGATATGAAGTTATCCTTACGAAAACAAAAGGACAAACAAATTATGTGACAAATGTTAAAAATGTACATTTCCGCTGCCATCATTTCCACCATAGAATGCTATTAAACATAATGCTTCATTTGAGATGTGGTGAAAATGACACTGTGATTTGCAATCATTATTGCTTTACTTGAAATGGGAAATTGGAAATGGGAATGGGAAAAAGGAGCAGAATTGTGTGTTCACTGTTGAACACATTATTAGACTAATAAAATAAGTGAGAGTTATAAACAAGTATAGAGAATAAACAAGTTTTTAACAGGGCCAAAAGTGTCGATAGTTGAAGAGACACCCAAGTACTGTATAACAACTATTGTGACTGATCTCATACTTGGCTTATCCATCTTCTTTGTCCTCCCTCTGCCCATTGTAGTTCACCCATCAGATTTCACAAGGGTTGACCTGATCATTCCAGGAGAACAATACTTTTATCTCAGGGCAATTAATGCAGCAGAGAGACAAAAATGGCTTGTGGCGTTAGGGACTGCAAAAGCCTGTCTCACAGACAACCGAACCAAGAGAGAGAAGGGTGAGTGTAGTATTTCTGCCGTAATAGACAAGATATTCTATGTAGATCATCTGACTTGTGTTAATATGACAATGAAATATGATAATGTGATATACACTACCATTTAGGTCGATAGTTTGGGGTCAGTACTAATGTTTTTAAAAGAAGTCTGTTGTGGTCACTAAGGCTGCATTAAAAACTGCAAATCTGAATTTTCAGCAGCCATTACTTCATTCTTCAATGTCACGTGATCCTTCAGAAATCATTCTGATATGCTATTTTGGTGCTCAAGAAACATTTCATATTATTATCAATGTTAAAAGGGTCGAAAACATTCTTTGTTGAATAGAAAGTTCAAAAGAAAAGCATTTATTTGAAATAGAAATCTTTTGTAACAATGAAAATGTCTCCTTGTTTTTTCCAATTTTGATAAATTTATTGCATTCTTGCTGAGTAAAAGTATTAATTTCTTCCAAAAAAAAAAAAAATCTTACTGATCCCAAACTTTTAAACATTGTTGTATATTGTTAAAATATATTAATTTAATAGACAATATGTCAAATACAGGAAACTGTGTTTCATACGATTTCATGAGGACTTATGAGATTACATAACCCATTCAGATCATGACGTTTGTTCATTTTGCAATTTTTCAAAGAGCTGTCAATCCAAGTCTGGGAAGAAAATGAATGTCAACAATAGTCTCTTTTATCTTCTCAGAGCTCCAGGAAAACACAGAGGCTCTGAAAACAAAAATGTCTGAGCTAAAGCTTTACTGTGACCTTCTCCTTCAGCAAGTGAGCAAAATACAAGAAAGTTCTCTAGCGGAGACGACAGCTGATTCAGGGAAGGTAAGGGAGTGTTTGTCTTGAGTCAACCTACACTACGTTTAATGCATCTTTCAAGGACTTGACAAGCTTGTCTAAAATCAATAAAGAGTGTTTAGTAGTTCATACTTGCACTAATGAATTGTATTATCATTCTGATTTTTTGTAGTTTATGTCTCTAGCACAAAAATAAGGGGCAAAAATCAGTCCTAAATGGATCAGACTGGTCAAGCGACTCTAAAACTTAAATTCTGTTTTGCCATTTGTGGGTTTCAGGTAGGGGACGAGACTGGAAATCTAGTGAAGTCCACATGCACCACTTTCTTGAAGACCCTGGAGGAGTGCATGCAGATTGCTAGCCAGACATTCAGTCCAGATCTTCTGAGTCGGACCCCTCCAGGCGCTCCTCCTGTGGCTACCATCAAACCTCAGAAGGTATATTAAACATAACCACCCAATGGAAAATACAAAAGATTGTGCTGTTGTAGATTCAAGTTTAGTTGGTCAGAACCTAAAATAGAAAGTTTCTTTTTTCTATAGATCAAACTTACTGATTCAAGAAATCAGCACCCAGGAGAAAAGTGAGTTCAGTTCATGTTAATTTACTCTTGTGGGTCAGATGTGCTTTTGTTTTTCCTCTACAATGTTTAAAATGTGTGTTGTGCAGACAAAAGGACTTAATAAACACCTCAGGAACATCAGCACAAGAGAGTGGACCAGAAAACGAACCGCCTCCATCTCCTCAAGAAAACATGCCTACATCTCCTACAGGTATGCCAAACATTAAGTTAGTCAGATTCAGACTGATTACATATGAAACATTTGGCAGACCTCAACTATCATTTCCTGTCTTGTCTATGTCTTGTTCTGTTAGGAAGTGGTTTAATGGAGGACCAAGAGGAGTCCATGGAGCCTCATAATGGCTCTTCATCAAGCACACAGAATCCTGAAAAATCTGTAGGAGAGGAGAAGGACATGCCGACAAAACAAGCAGAGCTTGCCCACGAAAAACAACAGGAAGTCTCACTGAGCCCCACACAGAACAAAGAAGAAGAGGTCATTGAAGAAATCCAGGCTGACCTGAAAGTGAATGAGCCTCAGTCTGAGAATAAACAGGAAGAGGAAGATAAGGTGGACACATTCTTCAGTACCATGAGCCACAGGTATGAGGTGCCTCCGTTGCTGTGATCCTTCTGAGGGAACAAGATGAATGTACTGCACACATTTACACTATTCAGAATTTGTTGTTTTTGTTTGGAAAATTAGCTATGGTCATGCTAATGTCACGCTATGAGCTAATAACTACTCTTAGAATTTTGTTTACAGAAATGTGCTGTATGCAAAGTCAGCATTTCAGTAAAAATCAATATTGAGGGACTATAGATCTCCACTGAGCAATATTGTGTCCTAAGTAACCAGGTGCAGCGTGATAAAGTGACAAGCGATCAGTCCCTGTCTTTTCTGTGTTAAAAGGAATATTCAGAGGTTAATCGCAAGGTATGGTCTGTTAAAAGAATTTGTGGCTTGCTGTGAAATACCACAGAAAACAATTTGGACTCACCTAAAAGTTCATAAAAATACAAAAAATGCATTGACAGATATGCACTGACTGTCAAGACAAGACTGTCACTGACTATATTTGTCACTTTACACAGGGTAGCTCTGCCCACAGTTTAATATGTAAATGCTACATATTAAATTCTAGATAAATGATTGTGATTTTGTCACTTGTTCAAAATTTAGCTGTCAGTTAGGACAAATATAAGACAGACCTTTATACTGGACACTGTTATGCTGTTGGATTATGATGTAAAAGGCACTTTCCACAAATAGGGTACAATTTATTGTCCCATTAATTTTTTCAGCATTAAATGCACAGATTTTAGAAAACCAAACTATTTTTTATAGTTTTAGAAAAACTATTGTCTAACATCACATATATATAAATGAATCAAATATCTGTACCCATCTTAAAATAGAGATATTTTCGAATGTCATATAATTTTTTGACATAATATTGAAGTGCTCTTTAATTAATTGTGGTTAAAATCTAAAAATTGTGACGCCCAATAAGTAGCAATTTTTGCATAATCTTTTTTTCTACAGGAAGACTATAGTCTTATTCATTTTTAGTTTTTTTTTTCAAACCTGTCATCTAAGATATTATAAGAAAAATGATTACATAAATATTCTTTAATTTATTGGAAATTAATTTTTATTAATAACGATAAACCAAATCTCAAACTAGCTAGTCCCTACCGAGTGGCAGATTAATTTAGGCTAAAATTTCAGATTTTAAACTGGATTTAGATGTACAGCATTTTGGTAACATGGTTTGCAGAACTCTCAAATAAAATCGTATTTAAAACATTTTAATGTAATACAATTTAAAATTTAAGATTTTTTTTTTAATGTAAAATCAAATAGCTTAAATAATAAGTAAACTGACTTCCTGAAGTAGAAGTTAATGGTCAAGCACCTTCCTTGCTGGAAAGACTCTTACTTGTACCTTGCTTGTGGAAGGTTCCATAACTACTGTACAAGTCTTGCAGTTTCAATATAGTGATTTCAGCCTGTAAAGTTCATGATTAAATGTTCATCATGGTATGCTTTCTTTTGGTCGCTCAAAATGAGGCCCAGCCGGTGACGAGGGTTTGTAGATTCTTGTGCTCTTCATAATTTTTTCATCTCTTTTATGTAATAATGAGGTTATCACGTAACAACAACACTAACCTGTTCCAACAGCCTTCATTGGGCTGAAACTAAATTAAATTGAACCAGTAATGCGAAATGTTATCAAAGCAACTTGTCCGTATTCAGATATGAACCTTTTCAGTATTATATCACTTGTGTGAAGGTTGTATAATCTCATTTATAAAACCTGTATTTAATGTGTGCTCTTCTTATTTAAGGACTGCATGCTCCAAAACTGGTTTTCTTCTGCTTTGGCTATGCCTGCTTTTGTATTGGTGGTTTATTTAATCAAATAAATGTGTTTTGTTGACGTGGGTACTAATGTATTGTCCTTGTCTGAATGTCTGTGGTTTTTTCTTGTAGATTTAGTGATATAATACTGGAGGACGACAGTGGTATTCCCACACAGGCCTTTTTGGATTCTTGCTATGCTATAGTACCAGTTTTAGGTAGGACACTCTATCTTTCACTCTTTCTCCCTTTTCCGCCCTTTCCATGTCTCTTTCCCCCATCAGTCCAGGTTGCCTTATTCTCTGCTTTAATTAGTTATGTGCTTATTAAAGGTTGTGAAATGCTAATGGGGACATTGATTTTTGTCACTCTGTACATGTGTCGGTTCACCATGTGCTCTTGATTTTCTTTTTTATAATTTGCATCTCATATTAGTCCGCACAGTAAATACCTCATTCTCCTTCAGGCATGGTCATGCATGCTCTGCTATGTCTTTATACTGGGACAGTCCGGTGAGTATCTGACCAAGAACCGAGGCCAAGAACATGAAAATCTGTGTCAGCAATCAATTATTACAAAAGCTTTTGTACAAAGGATTTTCCTCACTTTCTTCTTAAGAACATACTGTATCAATGTGATAAAGATGACTGGGGTGTCATGCACTTTTTTTTGAGAGGGCAGCATTAGTCTTATCGGTACAGTTTTTAAACCTCACTTTTTTCTATAGTTCGAATGGGCATGATGCTTTTGAAAGTAATTGGGGATTGGGTAACGGTTGATCGCATTTCTCTGTGGGTGATGGTGGCTCAATATACTTCCATGCATGACAGGAAGACAGTAGATCGGGGAGCAAGTATATCTTTGGACTGCATATAAATTCCCATGAATTGTTATTTTCCACAAACGTATCTAGACCTTCACAAATAATTACATGAACAAAAAAATTGATGTGCGAAATGGAGCATGTTGCTGCTTCACAGTTACTGTGACCCTCACCAATATATGTGGGTCAAAGACGTTAAGATGTTCGCATCAAAAGAAATTTACAAAAGTGATTTTATGTCCATAGAAAGCACATTAAATGTAAGTAAAGTGTCTTATTTTAAGGTTTCAAATATGTTTTTGGAGAATAAAATGTCAAAATTTGGTTGAAATAATGTTACATTGTCATTCAGTGTAACACAATATTTATGTACAAATTCAAACAACATGCTTATTCTGACATGTACATATTAAAATATATAAAAGAATAAGGGAGCATATTAAATTTTATTGTGTTTTAAATTAGTAAAAAATTATTACTGACAATTGGGCAAAACCTAGGATAGTGGCACATTTTAAAAATGTAAAATTACAACTAATTAGTATTTGGGGTGAAAGTAATCATTTTAATATGTCATAGATGGATTTTTGTTGTAAATATGCCTGACAAGATTGTTACACTGAATGACATTTTAGTGGGTCTCTTCT
>NW_015539845.1:453055-457960 GCF_001515605.1 Sinocyclocheilus anshuiensis
CATTGTTTTTATGCTTAAACCCTTTTTCGTCTTTGACCCATGTATACACTACCATGCAAAATGTGGGGGTTGGTGAGATTTTATGATGTCTGTTATGCTTAACCTGGCTGCATTTCTTTGATCAAAAATACAGTAAAAACAGTACAATTGTGAAATGTATTTACAATGTAAAATAACTTTTTTTTAATTCCTGTGATGGCAAAGTCATTTATTTAAAATATGATTTTTTTTTTTTTTTTAATAATGTAAAAGTCTTTACTGCTGCTGTTATTTTATTTTAATTTTTTTTTTTTTTTGTAATAATGTAAAAGTCTTTACTGCCACTTTTGATCAATGAATCCATCTTTACTAAATGAATGTATTAATTTCTTTCAGTAGGGTCTTACTGACCCTAAACTTTTGAACAGTAATGTATGTTTAGCCAGAAAATAACAGTTTAAACGACATAGTACTTACAAAGGCTTTCTCCCCTCAGACAAGCTTGGACCAACTGTCTTTGCTCCAGTTAAAATAGATTTTGTGGGAAACATTAAGGTAAGTGTAACATGCAAGCAATGACATTTTTCAAGACTCACTGCATCCTCTTTTTAATAAAAGTAAGAACTGTAAATAATACGTGGCATATTTTAAATTACATGACTAATGGGTTTACAGATTATAGATTCACTAGGATGACATTCAATACACAATTTAATCATCTGTAATAATTACCCATTTATTTTTTCCTTAATATGCTTGGAAAAAATCAAATTTAAAACTTAGAGTATTGTTTTTCTTTTTTAGTATTCCAAATTATAAATTCTACAAACTTGTGTATTTGTGTCTTCAGCATATTAGTGAAATTAATTTTAAATTGTACCAATATAATCAAACCAAAGTGAATCAGAATGCATCATGTTTAAGCAAATCAACAAATTGTTGTCAGAGAAAATATTTGGTTAATATGTTTGAGCACTCAAAGTAAACCCGTGATGACTTTGAGGCTGGTTTGTAATGAGCTTCCTTGCATATAACAGTATGTGAATTATGGCTTTGGAGGTCAGAACTTTTTGCCAAGAGTAATCAACTGTAGTATTTAACAGGTTCAACAAGGTCCACACATTCACTGTCTGTATTTATTTGGGATGACACCATAACCACTAGAGGGCATAATAGCTTGGTCTGTGAGTTGATCCTCCTTATTTTCTCCCATCAGAAAATCCAACAGAAGGTGGTGTCCGATCCAGAGAATTTCCCCACCCTACAGAGCATCGTGCTGCATGAGGTGGAGATGGAGGTGGCACAGGTGCGGAACTCGGCCACAGAAGCGCTGCTGTGGCTTAAACGTGGACTCAGGTTCCTCAAAGAATTCCTTTCTGAAATCAATACAGGGATGAAGGATGTCCAGGGAGCTCTTAGTAAGTCACATGATCAAATTTGAAACCGTTGCACCTGAAAATAACACCTGGTTCAAACAACTGTCCTTCACCTATGATGTTGTTATCAGTGCTTTGTAATGTCTCCTGCTGATCGAGGTGTCTTTGCAGTAAGTGTTGTGTTATGAGTGATGTTTTTCCATTTAAAAAAAATGAAACAATTAGACATCTTTGTGTCAGTGCTCCATGTTCTGTTTATGTTTCT
This sequence comes from Sinocyclocheilus anshuiensis, assembly GCF_001515605.1. Taxonomy (NCBI): domain Eukaryota; kingdom Metazoa; phylum Chordata; class Actinopteri; order Cypriniformes; family Cyprinidae; genus Sinocyclocheilus; species Sinocyclocheilus anshuiensis. The sequence continues at coordinate 454,676 of NW_015539845.1, forward strand.
GTCAAATACCAAAATTGATTTGTTTTCTATTTTTTTCTGCTTTTTTTTTCTTTTTTTTCTTTTTGAAGAAACTTTATGTAATTTTGCCATACAAGCATAATAATAACCAGGGCTGCTAAGCTTCAAAAAGGGCAAATCCAATTAAAAAATAAAGAAGTAATTAGTCCAAAAACAAATAAATAAAACAAATAAACCAATGAAATAAAAAATAAAAGTATGGAGCCCTGCACATGACATGCAGGGGGGAAAAACAAGATATTGTGGCCATTAATTAACAATTTCTTTCTTCATTTTAACTAAAAAAAATGGTATTGAGGATCCTATCAAATTCCCACCACTTATCAGTTCGTGTCTACAATATCTATCTATTATTTTATTTATTTTTTTTATGTGTGGGGTTATGTATTTATACCATTTTGTTTTTAGATTTTATTTTTGGCATTTTATTGCGATAGGACAGTATAGAGTAGATATATATGCCATTTAATGTATGTATGTATTTATTTATTTTATGGCCAACTATGAAATATCTTGTGCAGTCATTCTCTAAAGCTGATAATGCAATCTGCTAACAATTACATCATCACAACATGGCATGAGCTGATTGTTCAATGAGCTTTCTGCTTAACATTTAAATAGACTTGATCTGTGTTTACTGTAAGGAAGTCTTGTAGCACACCATCAGAAACCCTCCCCCTCCCCCAGCTCCACCCATATAGATCTGCTATGGGTATTTTCATGTATGCTAGATGTTCACAGCAGCTTGTCTATGGATGTATTGGCAGTAGCAAGTCTCTGTACTTGCTCTGCAGCAGGTGCATCAGCATAGCTGATCTATTCCACCAAGACCAAATACATTAATACCGGCATGTCCATTACAATGCAAAACTATTCCGATAGTTGTCATGATTGATCGTTTTTTTTAGCACAGGCTGTGCATAGATTCTTTAAAAATGTCCTTTTGTGTTCCATTGAAAATAAAATAATATACAGCTTTGGAAAAACATAACATGCATTCAACCCGCCTTTCTGACTCTGTTTATATGGTTGTTTGTGTGTGTTAGCTGGCTCTACGGGCCGCCCCGTCCTATGAGGACTTCATGGCTGCTCTGGTTTCTCATGAAGGCGATGAGCTGAAGGAAGGCTTTATGACCGGCATGCATCGAGACCTGGATATCTACCTGCCAGCTATGGAGAAGCAGCTGTCTATCCTGGACGCTGTCTATGAGGAGTACAGCTTGGAATCAGACGAGATCGTGTGACTGACATGCACGCACCCGCACAGAGAACAGAGCCTGCTTCTGACGGAGCTCATCGGTTTCAGTGGTGAAGTTTCGCCTGCTGTGGTAACCGAACCTGAAGTTAGTGTTGAAGAAGACAGGGAGGTTTCTGTGAATGCAGGGCTTGCAAAGCCTGATCAGTAAGAGTGTGTTGGATGATGTGGCATCTGCAGACTCCAGTAACAGTCATCCCTGCGCAATTTAAATGGCCGCCATCAAAATAATGCTAGATGAGGGGGGCAGGGTGTGATTCCAAGTGTTTTCAGGGAACAGCTGTATTTTTAGAAACCGTCAGTGCAGTGATCAAGTGTTTTGTTGACATTGGTTGTATGTTTTTTCATGCACTTTTAGGCACGAGAGTATAAAGGGCAGATAAGCTGTAGATAGTGTTAGTGAAGGTTTACAGTTAAAGTGCAAAACTGCACTTGTGCTTTACTTCTCACTTGAAATATTGCATTACTTTTGTTCAGATACTCGCATCTCATTCGTTTTAGACTAGCACAAAACTAAGAACTTATTCAGAGACTTTCGGGGATTCAGATAAACATGCAGTGCGTTCGTAAAACCAAGTACTTAAGTATACAGATACTGTGGTGGGCTATCTTTTGCAGTGACATAATCTTAGATTAAACACATTCACAACGGCTCTAGTTCGGGACTTGTAGGATCAACTTGGTGAGAGGGACCAAAGGAGAGTTTCTTTTTCATATTTTAGTGGAGAGATTTCCTACTATAGAGTACATGCAGCTGTGGCTCTACAAAAGGAAAGATGTCATGATATTTCCTCAGTGACTTTATTTATTGACTTCTTTATATGAATATTAATTCTAACTGTTGATTTTATTGTAAGAATCACACTATGCTTACTCTCCAATCATATGAATGATACTAATTTTTGCATGTTGCATTGCATGGGTTTTGTTTTTATATTTCAAAATTGATCAGATTTAGATTACTAAATGATTAGCACATGAGGATGACTGTTCTCTTAGGTTTACATTTTATTTTAACTGCATTCCACAAAGTTTTAAACTAAAATCTGACAAACCATTGGCTTTATAAATATGCCTTTCTAACATTGTAAATGTCAGAATTTTCATGTTGTTCCAAACCTGTATGACTTTCTACTTCTGCTGAGCACAAAAGATATTTTGAAGTATTTTGGTAACCAAAAAGTTATTCTGCGAATATAAAATACTGAGACATTTCTCAAAATATGTTCTATGTTTTTGAACACCATAAGGGTGTCAACAAACCTGTATGAACTTCTTTCTTCTGTTGAACACAAAAGAAGATAGTTTGAAGAATGTTAGTAACAAAACAGTTGACGTAGCCATTGATTTCCATAGTATGGAAAAAATATACTACGGAAGTCAATGGCTACGTCAATTGTTTGCTTACCAACATTCTTCAAAATATCTTATTTTGGGTGAACTATCCCTTTAAATTCAGTTGAAAAGCAGAGCTTTGACATGGCAGCATTAAGGAAAAATGTTTAGTTTTTCTTCTCCCAGGAATAGCACACAGGATCCATGTTGTCATTCACTAGTATTAAAATTAGTCTATATGATATGCCTTTTTATATGTTTTTACTAATTGTAACTTTTAAATTGTATGTCATTTATACTGAATTGCCTGCAGTGTTTTTAATCTTTTTATTCAAAATTTCATGCAACATAGATCGGTTTTGTACTTTCAAAGTCATTAGTTGACCAATAACAGGCATTATCCATTCAAGTGACCGTTATAGACACAAGTCATTTTACATCATCACTATGACACTCAATCCTTCAATATCTGGATGTGGTTGCTGGGATACTCTCACCACAACAAGGATGATCTCTAGACTCAATAATAAGGGCTAAGAATAGAAGGATTGTTTTTACGTGCACTTGTGCATGTGTAATAGAGAGAGAACGGTTTCTGATGTTTTTGTTTGTCAAAACACATAGCAAATAACCAGAGGCAGTGTTTTTTTTTTTTTTTTTACCTTTTTGGGAATTTA
>NW_015539845.1:458196-461902 GCF_001515605.1 Sinocyclocheilus anshuiensis
AGAGGGTGTTTTTTTTTTTTTTTACTGTTTTGAGAATGTATTGTACATTACTAATCTGTAGTGACTAAATATACTACTACAGTTGAATATAGTATTTATTAAATGGGCGTCATGTCAGTTCTGAGAGGAGCTATATTGCATCCTGTACTCAATGGAAACACTTTACCTATGCAACGTTGGTCCATCCATTTCCAGGGGATGATGGGAATACATTCGGGAGAACGTCTTGGGCAGGCAGCACGGTGGAATTGGCACTTGTATGCCAAATTAACTTCTTGCAACACCCCCAGCACTCTGTCAAAAACTTCTTGGCCCATGAACAGAGTTTTCCAGTGACCTGACTGCAAGCTTCTTGGAAGGGGAGGTCTAATAAGTTTATTGGATTTCAGCCAACCAAACAAACTATATTTGATTAAGCAAAATCACACAAGCTTTTGTACAACAGGTTCAGTTAATATTGAGTTCACACAAAACGTGGTTTTTGCATTCCACTGTGCTGCTTTTCAGTGTATTAGACTGACATATTTAGCTGTTGAGCTAAGGTCTCGGCGCCCTTTTGCAAACTCTTGCACATGACATTTAACATTAAAAAAAAAAAAAATCATCTTTTAAAAAATGCATCTCTAGACCTTGCGTTTTGTGTTTTTAAAGGCGAAAATGCGTTTTCTGTGAATGAACCCTTAATTGTTTTTCGATCCTAAATGAATCAAGATTCGTTAAATGATTTGAGGAAATGATTCAATGCCTGCTTACTGGATGAAGCAATGAATATTGTTGTTGTTGTCGCTGCATCATTGTCACATAAACCTACCCTAAAGCTGTGGTAACACTATTAGAGCACGGGCACTATAACGCATGTCTAGGGCTTCTATTTTTAATAAATAATGCAACTTTAACAAAATATAAATTCAAAATATGAAAATATATTTTCCTGCAACACTGTAAACCTGCAGCTTTGACATGCGTGTTCTATGTATTGAGGCAAGAGGTCAATCAGTGAAATTCATATTGGCTTATTACCTGCAATAATCCAAAAACCAACTCTTTGTCGAGGCAACCATGGTAACGCTAACTTCCAGGTTGGCCTAAAAAAATACGTCATCACTGCACTATATAGCATTTATTGACCTTGTCAGTAAAATTTAGCTAGTTGATTCTATTTTAGACTCCAAATTTTTAATTGATAAACACTTATCTGTGTTCTTGTGAATTGGCCCTTTGTTCCTGGCTACTATCTGTCCATTTATTTCTAGTTTATATGTGTTTGTGTATGTTGTTCATTCCCTGCCATTCTGCTGCACCTTGCATGTTTGCCATTCCCTCCGTAGGTCAGGGATTTTCACTGGGGCCCCGGGTGACAGCTGGGTCCTCTATGTTTCCTGCCTGTGAGGCCCCCTGTCCTCCGTCCTACACCAGCACCCGAAATATGACACCACTAAACCTGCATTGGTATAATCCATCATCATACTTACAATATGGCAGCTGCCTTTTTCCTATTTAATTTAATCGCAGTCTACAGAGCTGTTTCCAAAATTGCCCCCATACACTATTTCTTTGCTCATTCACTCCATGAGTCCACAGAATGAGTGAAAGAAAACGAGCAAATTTGGACACTTGAGTGTGTTGGAATTGCTTCAGACATCTTTTTGTGAGACGTGGGAATTAATTTGGCGCAACACTCATAAAATTCTTTATTCGTTGTTCAGTGTACATCGGTTGTACACTTGTGATTGAGGTGCATTATGGGATTGAATAAATGCACTCAATTATGTCCACTATGGTTTTCCACACCACTACAAATGGCTGTCCCCTCAAATAGTCAGTGCTGGGTAGATTAATTACAAATTGCAGTCTGTTACTGATTACACATTACATAAAGTTTGTAGTTAGTAATGTAGTCTATTAGATTACACATTTTATGTAATATATTGTTTGATTACTTTTAGACCTAACTTGTTCATCATATATATTTAAGTAGGATTATTTTGTACCATATTAATATAAAAACAAAAAGAAAATATAATCCATTATTTATCATCAACTACATGAACTGCATTAAACATTACATCACATCAAGGTTTCCCAAGCTGGCATTCAGAAAAGGAAAGAATTAGGCAAAATAAACTAATTATAAATCATTTGAATTATCAATCATTTCTGTGTGAATAATATGCATTTAATCAATTTTAAAATTTAATATAATCTAATTACAAGTACTTTTTTGTTTTTTTTGGAAATCCGATTACATAATCTATATAATCAGTTACTACTACTCTGAAAATAGTGCACTATATAGGTGGTGATTTGGGACACAGTTTAGGATTTCAACAACAGACATTTCAAACTCCAGGCTTTAAGATTATCAGAAAGTTTCCACCCAGCCCCAATGGAAAGTCCTGGGCAGCTTTAGCTAAATAAGACCCCATTTGAGCCCCTGCAAATGCAACAGGGGTCTCACCTAACACCCTGTTCCATGCGGCCCCCCTCTTCAAAGTCTCATACTGGCATGTTCCCAACAAAGTTCAAAATCAGATTGTGTTATGCAATGCATATGTAAGAAATTGCCTAGCTCATCTGCAGGGCAGGCAAATGACCGTAATGTGATTAGTGGGTCAAGATATGGCTGTGTAATATGGTTACTGAACGGCAACCATCTTCAAAAATCTGTGTACACAACTCAGGGTTCCTGCCAACCTTTACAAACACACACACAATAATAATTAAAAAAAAATGCCGGTCTAAAGCCATAGCACAAGACTCTTTCAGGCTCTGTGTTCTGTTCTTCCATCAGCACAAAGTGTTTCTTTCCTGGAAAGCTGTCGACAGCATCCCTTTTATCTTTCTCTGTCACCTTCCATCTCAACCATGATCAATACACCGTCAATCACTGTCAGGCCTTGCCCACATATACAGTTTCTGAGCAGCAGAGCCAGAGACTCAGCACAGAAATGCTGATGTAACTGCGGCTGGCAGTGATTTAGCACAGAGCTTAGTCAGCTACAGCACCTTGATGAGCAAGAAAAACTCATCAAATATACAGCAATGAGAGCAGTACAACGTTCTCTGAAGGCTTGCCAACATAAAAATTTTAGTGGTGCCAAACCTGATATCACACAACCAAAAATAACTTAAAAAGTGTAAGAATCAATTAAGTCAACATAAAGTAACATTCATAATACACCTCTGTGGAACAAAATAGTAGTTATTGCTTGAATTTCTTTAAAGGGGTCATATGATGCGATTTCAAGTTTTCCTTTCTCTTTGGAGTGTTACAAGCTGATTGTGCATAGATAAGATCCCTGAAGTTGCAAAGACTAAAGTCTCAAAACCAAAGAGATATTCTTTATCAAAGTTAAGACTCTGCCACACCCCCCTAAAACGGCTCGTTCTAACACGCCCCCACATATCTACCTCACTATGTGGAAATATTTGCATAATGCTGCCCAAATGTGCACGCAAAGAAAGAAGGCGTGGTTTCAGTAACCGCAGTTAGTGTTGATGCAGCCATGTCAGGGAGATGCTGTGTGTTTCTAGGCAAAAGCAAAAGCACTTTATTTGGCCTTCCGAAAGTAGATGCATTTAGGAATCTGTAAGATGACTTACAACAGAACAGCAATGCATTTTATGAACGACCGTTTCGTGAACCTAGGAGAAGAGGTAATTCTGACTTTGCTATGAATATCTGGCGCTTCTGAATCAGCTACTG
>NW_015539845.1:462056-472719 GCF_001515605.1 Sinocyclocheilus anshuiensis
TGATCTTTAAAAAAGCATCATATGACCCCTTTAAAAAAAAAAAAGACAAAATTTGAAAGCTGAGACTTTGTTTCATCCCAAAAGTAACCTGCTCTGTCTTGTCTGCCGGCACGTTGTCAGTGTCCTCTTTGCTCCGCAATGTATTTTTCACTGTGTGAGAACATCATGTGTGGTGTGCTTGTGAGAGCCATGGCTTGTCCAACGTAGCAAGAGTAACTAAGGTGGGCAGGTCTTTGCGAAGGGTCAATTGCCTTCATTTGGAACTATTTTTCTGGTGGAGCAGAATTAGACAGAAATTGTCAAAGATGTAAAGAATCGAATACACTACACAACTTTTGCCCAGATGTTTGCCCTGAATGAGTCAACGCAATGAGTCTGAATGAGACGATCTGCAGCTTTTCGGCAGTGTAGTGTATGATGGGCATTGGGCACCGACTTTTTTAAGCTTTAGACTATGATTCCATTCAGTCTGAGGATATTGATAGTTTGAGCCAATTTTACAACACGTGTTGTTTTCATTTGTCAAGTGTTTTCTAGTAACAAAGCGCATGTTTCTGCGTGGGTTTGTTGTGTTTGGAATGCCTGGTAGTGTGTGATCTTAAGTCATTTAGTGCGATGCCAGTTTTTCCTCTGTAACCATTTAAAAAGTCAACAAATGAATTATACCTACTAACTCAACATTAACTTCTGGTTCATTGAGCTGTTGTACAAAAACAAAATCACATTTGTTCTGTGTTCAGCACAATTGTTCTATTATATTAAAACAATGCCTTTAAAGCTGGTATACACTACACAACTTTTCAAATCTGAACAGATTTTATAACACTAGGCATCATACACTCTCTGACTTAATGGTTACTTTCTCTGTAAATGGTAACATCACACACTAAACGACTGAAGGCTGGAATACATTTCACAACTTTTGCCAATTTGCAATTTGGACAAAAGTCGATGATAGCGACTGAACATTTTTGGATATAACGGATTTCACAGTGTGTGATAGGCAAATACTTTTTTTTTTAAAGCTTCAGACACAGACATACAGACAGACTTTCATAACTTTTCATACCATGATTCCATCCAGTCGTCGGATATCAAATATGTTTAATATTTTCAGCCAATTTTAGAACACATTTTCATTTATCATGCATCTCATAGCAACAAGGGGCATATTTCTGCATGAGTTTGTTGTGTTCAAAACGACTTGAATAACTTGGGCCCATCATACAATAAACGATTTTATGCTAAATCTGTCACCTCTGACTGCTCAAAATCCACAGATTGGCTCTGACTTTGGCCAACTAGCATTGACAATATTGTGTAATATATTACAACATTTTGATGAAAGAATATGAAGACAAAATCCTCACAAAATTCATAGAAGAAAATAAATGGGTCCAATATAAACATCAGTGATAGCTTTTCAAGCTTTATTTTAACATCATTACAGGACAGTATCAAACATGTTTTAATACTGAGAACAGCTTTCAAATTACACTAGGACAAAACATTCAATCTCGTTTGTATTTGTTTGTTGTGCAATATTTGATTTGAACACCTTTCCTCAATTTGTACAAATATGAGGATAACAGTCAGTTACAAGCTAAATGCACTTTAACTCCAAAAACTCCTGCCTGTTATAGGCCATCAATATACGTGGCAGTTTTGCTCTTTTGAACAAGAGTATACAATATAAACATGCAGTTTCACCAGAATAATGAATTCAAGACACTTATTTCGATAATATATCCATCATTTACATGAAATCTACAGGTAAGTCAGGAATATCACCCCAGAAATGTAAGCACAGAGGTTTCTATAGCAAATGCATCATATAGCTTATGGAAAACTGGCTTGATCAAAAAAAGTAATGTAACTCAAAAGATACTTAAGCAAGATTTCACTGAATTTAACAGTAAGTAAGTGCTGTATGCTCCACCTCAGGTCCTGTAATCACAAAGGCTAAAGCACACCATATATGCTGAGGTATATTCAGACTGGACTTTGGCATAGGGTATAAATCAGTTTAAAGCCTTTGGGACGACATGAACAGTCCAGCCTTAATCCAACAGTCTTTAGCCTGAATAGCAGCAAAATGCTACCCCTGCAATTGCAGACAGTACAAAATGTTCAAAAACGGCTTTAGAGCCTTCACATGCTGTATGGTTTTTCCAACACAACCTCACAGCAATTCCAAACTATTTTGGTGAATTGATGGCTATATTGAATGAATTCGTACAATCCCATTCCTATATTTTCACACAATCTGTTTACGTCCCACTGATGGTTAGGTTTGGGGACAGAGCTTCATGCGTACTTTGTTTTCTAAAAATCGTACGTTTTTGTACAAATCACATCGTACGAATTCGCACAAATTGCCAACTTGTAAAATAGCTAAGTTTCCTCATGAGATCGGTGGGTTTTTCCTCCCTTTTTTAAGCTCTTCAGACCCATACCCCAAATAAATAAGCAGTGTCTGCTTTACTTCAAGATCTTGAAGCACAAGACACCAACGTGGAACTAAGCTAAACTGTGGAATATGTGCACCCTACTCCACACATGGAGGTGGAGGGGTTATGGATATCTTTAAGTGGTTTGTGCTTAAAGTGTGACCCCAAAAACATACTGAGAGCCTGGAAAGCAGGGTCTTCTAATCTTAAACATCCTTAATAAAGTATTGTCAGTCAGTAGTATTATTGTGGTTACTGTTAAGTACATTTATGCAGCCTTTTTTTACATTAAATAGTCTGTGAAAACACACGTTTTATACCCAGGGTCCAAAAATAACACCTGCCATGTGCCAAACTGAATTAAAATGGGAATTTGGTGAGTAAGTAAATGGATTTACTGGCCATTTGGGTCACTGCAACATAATGGCAAGAAACCACTAAAATGAGTGTAAAAATGGTTTATGAGAGGTAGCGTTTCACATAAGGGTGAGTAAATATGGACGCAAATGTGACACAAAAAGGTACCTAAAAATTCAATGTCTAGTCATTTTTTCTATATGTGATTTCATCATTCTGATTTCGTAAGAGGGCAACGCTAGTGTTTCTTGAACGTGACCTCCAATTTGCAAAGAAATGAACAAAAAAATTACAATCAGAATATACGTTCCCTTTCCGGTCACAACTTTGCCATCTTTTCTTTGGGTCACATTTACCTAACATATGTATTGGTAAACACATTTCTAACATTTCTTTACGACACAGCCTTGAATTTGCTTTTGAGTAAGGTGTTTGAATCAGACTCAGTCAGTTAATCTTTCAGCGATGTTACCGAGTTTGACTCCCTCACTGCATCATGAATCATTTTTGGTAATGTTTGATTAGTATCAAAAAATATTGAAAAGTACTTAACAAGCATCTTTATCGAGCGACTTGATATGTTTATCAATTAATTTGGCTTATAATTGTGCCATTTTATGAGCTGTTAAATTCCATTTTGTCTTCAATTTACCCACTATTGGGCTGTATGGCAACAAGCTAATTTTGGACCTAGTATGCAAAACTGTACTAACCCTAATGTACATCAGTGTCGTTTAAGAAAATGAAATTATTAGGTTTCATCCAGGGCCAAGCACCAGTTTGGTCTAAGCCTACATAATATTACATTTAAAGATATGAGCCACTTTTGTTTTGTTCAGTTACATGCCTTGGTAATGATCTCTGCTGACATGTCTACAGCAATCTCAGCCTCATGCAAAATACTATAGTAACAAAGTCTCATTGCATTCCACATACAGAGCACCCTGTGTGAGGGAAGGTGGGGTTGACCAGGAGAAAATGGCTTTCCTCTGAAACAGTACTACAGTACTTTGAGGTATTGAGGAGTCCTTTACCCATCTCCAAGAGGCACCCAACTTACCTGTTTCCTCTTAGTGCAGCCAACCACGCTGGCCAAATGTCGAGCCAAGGCTGAGCGGCAGGCAGCAGAGGCTGAATGAACGGAGAATGGTGTCTGAAGTCCTGTTAGAGTTCTTAAGTGCACAAGCACAACTTGGCTTTGCCGAACATTATTTTCCCGTGTGATCTACATGGCCTCTCAGCATCATGTCAACAGAGGAGTTCAGCTAATGTGTTTGTGATAATTTCCTCAATGATTTCTACCTCGGTTTATCTGCTGAATCTACGGTTTTCAGTGTCGTTGTTTATATGGATCTCGCCAGCTGAAATGAGACACTGCTTTCTTGTGTCCTCATGTGAAAAACTTGCAGTTTGTTGAGTCAATGAAACAGTTAGCTGTGCACTTGAGATGTCCATAAGATCTGTGGACAGAAAGACATGCATGTTATTTGGACAAATTTAACCAAATTTAGTTAAGGATCAAGGGGTGGTACTTTATATATTTTTTATTTTTTTAATCAAATCAAAACTCTTTTACAATATTATTTTAATATAACATTGTGCTGGCTAGAGTATAATAGTCAATAAATAATAAATAATAATACATTTTTTCCCCTTTTTTGTCTGTCAAAGTCTTTGGGACAAGAAAACGGCTCATTTTCCTTAAAGGGGTCATATGATGCGATTTCAAGTTTTCGTTTCTCTTTGGAGTGTTACAAGCTCTTGGTGCATAAAGAAGATCTGTAAAGTTGCAAAGACTAAAGTCTCAAATCCAAAGAGATATTCTTTATAAAAGTTAAGAGTCAACCACGCCTACCTAAAACGGCTCGTTCTAACACGCCCCCGCATATCTACGTCACTATGTGGAAATATTAGCATAATGCCGCCCAAATGTGCACGCAAAGAAAGAAGGCGTGGTTTCAGGAACAGCAGTCGTGTTGATGCAGCCATGTCAGGGAGACGCAGTGTTTCAGTGCGAAAGCAAAAGCACTTTATTTGGCCTTCCGGAAGTAGATGCAATTAGGAATCATTGGTTAAGATTTATTTACAACAGAACAGCACAACCCAGATGTTTGAATTTGTGCAACGCATTTTATGGACGACAGTTTTTTTTAACCTAGAAGAGTACAAAGCTGGCTGTGCACAAAGGCTATTTCTAAAAAAAATTAAAAAAAGTGTCAATTCGGACTTTGCTATGACATGTAAACGACGCGTTTGAGAGAGGCGGGGCATAGAGGACCTACAATAATGTACAGTATTTGAAAAATAATGTGTTTTTTGAACATTAAAGCATGTCAACATATTCTGTTACACCAAATACACAAAATAATGATCTTTAAAATAGCATCATATGACCCCTTTAAGGGGGATTTTAGCTTTGCCCTATCCTTTTTAAATAGGCTTGAACAGTCTTACCCAGGCAAAAAAGATCTGCATGTGTGAAATCCAAAATCCTTTCTGTCACACTCCTCTGCCTCTTCATAGCGATATCCATCTCCACAATATGCAAGTTTGCACTCTAAGAAAAAGAAAAAGGGAAAATCAAAAAAATCTGTGAAATTTACAGTAAAAAGCTGGCAGCTGTATGGTAGCAACATTTTAAGTTTTACAGACTGAACTCAAATTAGAAAACATATTTCATTAACTGAAATAATGTTAATATACCACATTACTAAAATCAGTTTATCACAAGTAGATGTTTCAGAAATTGTGGCAAATACTACTATATAAAAGCTGCATTGTCTCATTGTCAAAACATAATCATGGTAACGCACATGACACTAAAATAATGTAATAAACATTAAAGGTGCAATATGTAAGATTTTTTGATTCAAATATCCAAAAACCACTAGAACAGTGTTATATAATTTGCTGACTTGTGTACTTACATTATCCCAAATGTTTTGAAGAATGTTTAAATCCAGAGAAATAAGCAATTTTAACTAGTGACACGGACCGTGTCTATAGTGTCATTGTGTCACCTGCCAATGACATCATACACCCTCGATTTCCGGTTTTGTTTTGTAGAAAACATGGAAACACCAAAGACGCTTTAATCGTTTTATTAGACAGGTGACGACCGCACAGAGTAGCATTATAACAGAACTTTCAAACGTATCTAGTATGATAAAACAGCGCTGCTTTACCCCACATACGCACGACCTTAGCAATTGCTTCAGCGGCCTCGTTTCGCTTCGACGGCTTTCCACCTCACTCTGCTTCATACTACGATGTTAATACATCTTTAATACAGGTGCATCTCAATAAATTAGAATGTCGTGGAAAAAACTCAAATTGTGAAACTCGTGTATTAAATAAATTCAATGCACACAGACTTAATTTAAGTCTTTGGTTCTTTTACTTGTGATGATTTTGGCTCACATTTAACAAAAACCCACCAATATTCCACACTCAGTCACGGCATCATCAAACTACGCCTTTGTTCTTTGTTTGTTTTGAATGCGCACCCTCTAGCGGTGAAAACTTACATATTGTACCTTTAATTAAACAACTTAAGATACAACATAAAACTCTAAAGTACATAAGTGAAAAGAAAAAACTAAGAATAAACAGTTTCCTATCGAACGGTCTATCCTGTTGTGTGGAACGCATATGGAGGAAACTCCTGCTTACTCTGATACTGAAGCCTGATTTGTTCACGTTCATGTAACTGCACAAACAAATGGCACACATGACAGGCAGACCCAGACTCATTTAAAGACATACACACATTAAAACAGATAAGAGGAATAAAAATGGCTAAGACATGATGTAAATCATAAAACTCATATATTTATAAAACTATCATAATACATATTGAGTGGATTAAAACATGTCCTGGTCCAAGTCCTGATGCCTTTAAGGAGCTGTGCACAGTGACCATGGCCAATTTGGTGGTGCTGGAGCGCCACCTTTGGCTGAATTTAACAGAGATCAAGGACGATGACAGAGTCACATTCCTTGACTCCCCAGTCTCTCCAAAGGGACTGTTCTGCTTTGACGTGGATGGATTTGCCAAACATTTTAAGGCAGCGCAGAAGTCATCACAGGCCATGTGTCACTTACTGCCCAAGCGATCCAGTTCAGCGTCTGCTTCAAGCCTCCAGAAGGCTCCATCTATGCAGCAGCCTGCTAAATCCGCACCCTCAGTGACCCAGCCTCAATTCAAACCTGAGCCTGGGCTTACACAGTACTTTCAGGTGGTGAAACACTACCTGTTTCCCAAGCACCAAGGACCCCACCCATGAGTGACGCTGGATCCTGAGCCTCAAAAGCTATCCTGATCAGTATGCAGAGAGGAAGAGGAGAGGGCCTAGTCTCGCCGAAGCCGGACTTCCTTCAAAGAAAGCTTTGGATCTTCTCTCTATTCCCCCGCCTAGAGGGCGATGGAAGATCTGTTCAAATTGGACCCACCCTTCAGTGCGTGCCCAACAAAATTACCGCTGTGATAGCGGACCCACATACTCAAAAGAGCATTTCTCCTCTTCTCATTACCACAAATGTCCATTCCCCACCCCCGTGCGGCGACCTGTCAATCAAGAAACTCGGACCGCTTGCCACCCGGCTCCAGGCTTGGTAAGCCATCCCGGATGTGTCAAGCTGGGTTATAAAAACCATAGAACGAGGTTACTCGCTCCAGTTCGCCCGCAGGCCACCTCGCTTCAGAGGTATTTTTCAAACTTCGGTACAGGACAACAATGCTCACGTTCTCCAGTCCGAAGTGCAAACTTTGCTTGCAAAAGGACCTGTGGAGATGGTTCCTCCATCGAACAGCGAGTCAGGCTTTTACAGCCGCTACTTCATTGTTCCCAAGAGAGATGGCGGGCTCAGGCTCATTCTTGATCTCAGGCATCTGAACCGCACACTTTTGAAACAACCGTTCAAAATGCTGACTTTGAAACAGATCCTCGCGGAAAACTGGTTTTTATCAGTGGATTTGAAAGGAGTTACTTTCACATCCAGATAGCCCCTCATCATAGACCATTCTTGAGATTTGTATTCGAGTGGTGGCTTATCAATATAAAGTCCTACAATTTGGACTGTCTCTGGCTCCACGCATGTTTACGAAGTGCATGGACGCAGCTCTTTCCCCTCTGAGACAGATGGGAATCCGCATTATGAATTACCTCAACTATTGGCTTGTGCTAACTAGATCGGAGAAAGAACTTATTGCTCACAGGTCACTGTTACTCAGGCATCTGGAGCGGCTTGGGCTAAAAATCAATTTAGCCAAGAGCTCTCTGTCTCCCAGTCAGCAAGTTGTCTTCCTGGGGACAGTTATCAATTCAGCCCAGATGCAGACATGGATTATGCTGGAACTTTCCCTGACGATTCAGTGGCTAGCAGCGTCATTCAAACTCACTTCATGTCTCCTCAGAGATTTCCAGAGTATTTTTCGGCCTCATGTCGGCTGCCTCCTCTGTGATTCCTCTGGACCTGCTTCATACTGGCTCAAAGCCCATGTACCATCCCACGCTTGGCACCTGGGATGTTTTCATCTCAAGGTAACCCACCGCTGCATCAGAGCTGTGGCCCATTGGAAAACTTCTCGCCTGTTTCAGTCATGCATCCCGTTGGGACTGACCTACAGAAGGAAGGTGGTCATGACAGATGCCTCCAACTCGGGTCGAGGAGCACTGTACAGCTCCTAGTCAAACCTGGAGCAACACTTACACATCAACTGCCTCAAAATGATGGCAATTTTTCTGGCCCTGAAAGCCTTCCTACCGGCCAGGCAGACTGAACCAAGGAGCAGACATGCTGTCCAGGGGCAATGTAGCGCCAGGAGAATGGAGACTACATCCCCAAATGGTTCAAATGATCTGGTCTGTCTTCGGGGAGGCAGAGGTAGACCTCTTCACATCAGAAGACAACGTTCACTGCCCAATTAATTTTTTGAAGCAGTGAGATGCCGTGGCCCACGAATGGCCCAGCACTCGCTTGTATGCCTTCCCCCCAGTTGCCCTGCTTCCTCAGGTCATCATACGGGTCAGGGAAGTCAGATGCTCGGTCCTCCTGGTGGCCCCGCTCTGGAGGAATCAGATGTGGTTCCCCGAGTTTATTCAGCTGCTATCGGTAGCCCCTTGGCCGATACCATTGAGAAGAGACCTCCTTTCACAAGCGAGAGGCAGTGGCTGGCCCATCAGTTAGCAAAAACAACCTTGTTGTTAAGTTTCTGAGGGGAGCTCGGAGACCGAATTCACCTTGTCCTCATACTGTGCCGACCTGGGACTTATCTGTAGTCCTTTGAGCCGCTCCAGGCAGCCGATTTGTGGCACCTGTCGCTCAAGACTGCCCTCCTTTTGGCATTAGTGTTGGTCAAGCGAGTATGTGACCTAACGACTGTAAAGTCATCCTCAAACCAAGACACGGCTATGTGCCTAAGGTGCTCTCAACCCCGTTCAGAGCATAGGTCATTACCCTTCTCGTGCTATAAGGCTGCACGTAAGTCGATGGCTGTCACTGACAGTTGAAAGATTCTGATGAATGGTGCTCTGAGCCGACTTATATAGTGGTTGGCTCCTCCCCTTTTGGCGGGCTGAAGCGCCATATGTTCGTGCAGTTACACGAACGTGAACAAATCAGGCTTCAGTATCAAAGTAAACAGGAGTTTCCTCCATATGCGTTCAATGCAACACTCATTCCCTTATCTCAGGGAACCGAGGTTACTTTAGTAAACGGAGCGTTATTTCAATTACATGAAACGTCCCATTAGATTTTTAGTTTCTCACAGTATAGAATAAGGGAACTTACTGTTAACCAGTTAACAGGTTTTCACTGTTAAAATTACAATGTGTATACCGATACAAGAGGCCTGAAACCAGCACAACTATGTAAGAAATAGAATGCCTGGGACAAGAGCCAGCTCTATAGTTTAGCGGTCATTTTACAAAAACATTTTACTGCAGAATGCAGTGATCGACCAGTCAGAATGGAGTATTCTAGATAGCCGTGTAATGAATTATGAGAGCATATGTTGGGGTGACTCCTGACTGAAGGTGTTATTCTTGGATTCATTTGCTAGACAGGACCATATTATTCCCCATTTCAGAACGCACTCTCACATTAAACCGCATTAATTTACAGCATGTTGTTGGGAATAAGCTGTCAGCTGGAGCGCCGACGTTTCAACCTGATACTTACTGACACAGCCATCTGTGACCACCTTATTTCCGTCATCACACTCCTCTCCGTTCTCAACTTGCACGATGCTGTCTCCACAGAAACCCTCCTGGTCAGGATCACGCTCCATCGACTGGAACGGTATTAACTGCAATCAAAGAGTCTTTTACAGACCGTAGAAACTAAATTCACTATATGTGTAAAACTATAAAGAAATAAGATGTCTGTCAAAAACAGTCTGTAATGACTGTAATTGGGTGGTTGACATGAAATTCTTTTGGGAAGTTGACCTGTTAACATGCTACAATTAATATTTTATTTTATTTTTTGCTAATGCATTTATAATTACTATATATACCATTTTATGATGCCATTTGACAAGCTACATGGAATATTTGCAATTTAAAAAAATTCATTTGTCACATAACTGGGCTATTACAATTATGAAATTAAAAACTACAGGTGAATAGGGTAAAATGTATTATTATTATTATTATTAATTTTATATTTTATAATATTATTAAAACTATTATTAACTATTAGATATCACTATACTATCTCCCTTTGATTAATCACAGTACATTAAGGCAGTTGTTTTGTATTACAAATTTTCTGAAATGTTATGTTTAAAGGGGTCATATGATGTTGCTAAAAAGAACATTATTTTGTGTATTTGGTGTAATTAAATGTGTTTA
>NW_015539845.1:472729-476489 GCF_001515605.1 Sinocyclocheilus anshuiensis
GTGAAAGCCGATCCGGCGATCCACAGCGCGAAGTTGATGTACTTCCTCAGCGACCAGCATGGCTCAAGTCCAGGCATGACGAAGCGGATATCGTCCTCTTTTGGAAGGCCAAACAAAGTAGTTTCGCTTTCACAATGAAACACACAGCGCCTTCACGACATGGCGGTGGCGGCAACAACAATACTACAGCAAGAATAAAAGTTACGCCTTCTTTCTTTGCGTGAACATTTGGGCGGCGTTATGCAAATCTTCCCATATCGTGACGTAGACATGTGGGGGCGTGTTAGAACGAGCTGTTTTAGGTAGGCGTGGTTGACTCTTAACTTTTATAAAGAATATCTCTTTGGATTTGAGACTTTAGTCTTTGCAACTTTACAGATCTTCTTTATGCACTAAGAGCTTGTAACACTCCAAAGAGAAAGGAAAAATTGAAATTGCATCATATGACCCCTTTAAATAGGCAAATGAGGCACTACCTAATTGAATATACACTAATTTGCATAAATTTACAGTACAAAAATCTGAACAGTGGATAATTGTTTTTTTTCTACAAAGGGGATTTTGGATATCACTCCATAAATCAGAATATACTGTCAACAGGCAGAAAAAAATGAAATAAATATATTCAACAAATCTCCAGTTTTCAGTAAAATGTTATAAATCAGGTAAATTATATATGAACAAACCCCTCTGCATAAACCTTCAGAATATAGATAGGAATAAAACTGTAAAGTTGTAAGTATGTAAGTGAAACTGAAGTGAATTTCTGGTTCAGTGCAGGAGGAAAAAAAAACCTAATTGAGAAATGTTGGGATATGATATGTAATGATATGTATTGTAAAATATATCTACAGACACATAGAGAAAGTGTGATAAAATAAAAACTGTGTATTAAATAATCTAAATAGTAAACCTTTTATAGAACATAAAATATGCATTTCCTAACAAATTCATATAATTTTAACACTAAAAAGTTGATAAAAATAAAGGTTCTGGACAAGAAATATGCCAACTGTCCATTTATAAATTGGATTTTGTTTCAATCACATTATTGATGGGCACCTGAATTGGCATCCAGCCGTCAATGTCTTTGAAGTAAAGTGACCTCTGATCTTTACGGAAGGCCAAAGCATTATCAGTCTGGAGGCGGTTCAGCTCCTGTTCGTTATTCACCACAAATATCTGCAGCACAGACATTAAATATTACATTTTGGACTGGCAAAATGAATTATGGTTGTAAAATTGAATATCATTCAAAAAAATAATAATCAATCCAGTGCGGTGCACAGATATCTGGGAATATTCAGGCTTAGTTTGTAAAGCATGCTGGCAATGCTGGCTTACCGCTGGCACTCTGGGATAGCTGCCCCAGTGGTCAAAGGAGGGATTGGCACTCGAGGCGGCATTGCAGCCGCAGCGGCCTGGGCTGCCAGATTGTCCCTTCTCTCCTTTCTGTCCTACCATGTACAGTCCTGGAGGAGAGGTAAACAACATTGAGCTAAATGCATAAATGTCCATGTGATGCAAAGTAATGAAGTGATTTTAAGAGCTACTAAACCTGGCCCTCATCTATCACAAAGAGAAAGCAATTGAGTTAATATGCACACAAACCAAAACAAGACAGCAGCTGTCCTGTGAATAAAGTGATGACATAATGTTTGTAATTCTGCGAGAAGCTTGGCTGCTCCGGCCGTCAGTTAAGGACATGTTGTCATGGCTTCAGTCTCCTTTGGGGCTTCTGTTTTAGTCATGGATCAGGTTGCTTCTGAAGCTAAATAGACCAGTGGTGGGATTTCCTGCAGTGATTTAAGATCCATGTGCTTCACCGTCTGCACATGGTGAATGCTGCAATATCATCATGTGATCCTGACAGGGCCGTAACCACCATAGACATTGAGGGGGACAAATCCCCCCCGATAATTAGTAATGGCCAAATGGCCAAAATTCTTGCACTGCTCTGCTGCACTTCATAACGCAGTGCTGTTTGTTGTTAGGATGACAAAAAGGTTTAAATGCTACATTTTTAGGCTGGTCTGCCTCAGCGATCTAACAGTGCTCGTCAATGCCAAAATGATTTAGATGGCCAATCAAATCAAAGTAGGCGGAGTTAACTGCTCACACAAGAAGAGCATGAGCTCCAGCACGAAGCGTTGAAATTGAGCAAGGTAAGATGGAAGCAGCAAAACATCTAATGTTTGACAACTAATTTATTATAGAAATGTTAAATGAATGACAGTAATATCCAGGAATGCAAACTACTTGACTTTTTTCTCAAATAAGAGACTAGAAATGTTTTGCGTTTTTGACAAATTAGGCATACAAATCAATGTGCATGTGTTTAAAATATTATTTGCAAATAGTTCAAGACATGGTTATGGCCTTGGATCTTGAAATCTTAAATAAATCCAACTCAAAAGATGTATAATATACTAAAAAATAATGTATACATTCAAATAACAATGCATAATATTAATAAAGAAATACATTTTTTGATAAGATATAAACAGTGTTGGGGGTAACGCATTACAAGTAACGTGAGTTAAGTAATCAGAGTACTTTTTTTCAAGGAACTAGTAAATTAACGCATTACTTTTTAAGTTAGAAGAAAATATTTGAGTTACTCTTTCAAATAAGTAACACCAGTTATTTTTCCCCATTTATTGACTGACAGCTCCTGTCCCCATGTTGAGAGGAATCGGGAGTAAGTGCAGAGGCGTTGTGTGTGCTGTGTAAACATGATGATTACTGTAGTTCTAGACTGAATGTTAACATATTTAATCATCTCACTTACACAAAAGCAGACTCAGTATATATAAAAATGACTTTAAATAAACATAACATTTGTGTTTCTTTTTTTATTAAGAGTGAAGAGTGAACACTATTATGAAGAGTGTTGAACTTTCTTCTCCTGCATCCTATTCTTCGTGCAATCCAGAATGGCAGCACAGCTGAAAGGTGTATAGACGTGAATTTACATTTCCTTCAGCCTGAGGCTTATTAATTTTTCTTTTTTTCTTTTTCTTCTGCCAAAAATATAACTTTTTTTTATTTTAAAAACAAACAAGCAAACCCAGCTCAGATTTAAAAATAACACAAAAGTAATGCAAAAGTAATGTAATGCATTACTTTCCATAAAAAGTAACTAAGTAACGTAATACGTTACTTTTTTAAGGAGTAACTTTCCCCAACACTGGATATAAATAATTTTATATAATAATTTTATTTGACACTAAGGACTTTTAGTTACTATATAAGTGAGATATTTTAAATAAATGCAGTTGTTTTTAACTTTCTTCAAGGTTTAAACTTTCAAGGTATCAAAGTTTCTACAAAAACATTAAGCAGAACAACGGTTTTAGCTTTGCACTCACAGGAAATTACACTTTATAAATATATTAAAATTGAAAATGTATTTACTTTAAATGGTAATAATACAATTTTAGTGTTTTTACTGTATTTTTATGTATCAAACAAATGTAGCCCTGGTGAGCATAAGACTTCAAAATTTTGAACAATGCTGTACTTCATTTTCTTAATTTTAATTAATATATTTTTTAAATATCATATCAAATATCATTTTTAACAATTGCATTTAATTATTTGAATTTACTTGATTCATTTTTGTTCTACATTTTCCAATGAATTTCTCCAAAGGTACGACACTTTCTTAGAGACCACAAGAGATTTGAGAACGTCTCGGTTACGTATGGTAACCCTCGTTCCCTGAAGGAGGGAACGGAGACGTCACGTCGGATGAACG
>NW_015539845.1:476499-476770 GCF_001515605.1 Sinocyclocheilus anshuiensis
ATTCTCTGTGTCTTCTATTAATAATATTATGGTAATTCTCTACGGTAAGAATTTTACGTAACCGAGACGTTCCCTTTCAGTCGGTCACTCTCGACGTCACGTCGGATGACTGACGAATTGGGATCCTACCAAAAGGCCACAGATACTGCCCCTTACAGTGTCCTGTGGAAGCCACCCGCACCCCTACTTTTTGGCGTAGGCCATGGCTTGCACAAGAGGACCAGCTACTGCTGCTATGGCACTACCCAATGAGTAAGACTGGATAACACTG
>NW_015539845.1:477096-488819 GCF_001515605.1 Sinocyclocheilus anshuiensis
AGGCAGAGGCAACGGAACTCCGCCCCTTGAGGAAACGGAGCTTGGCCCGCGACTCCGAGATGATCATCTTCCCGCAATGAGAAGATGATTCATCCACAAACGACACCTCAGCGTGCTACATGCCCAGGCACGTGAGGCAGCGATCGTGACCATCACCCAGCGCCAGGTAACGTCCGCATCCAGAAACGCCCGGGTGATACGTTGTCTATAGCAAGACCCACATTGTCTTTACAAAGACGTAACGTCAAGTTTGCCACGCAACGTCGTCTTTAAAAAGACTCTCCCGAAATAGCTCTTTTATGGAAAAAGCTCGTTTAGCGTGCTGAGGCGCACAGGGGAGATGATCATCTGCAACACAAACAGGGGGTAGTGCAGCCTGATGTGTGCAACCCACTCGACACGGGAAACCACCACCGCTGAAGCGCCGTACCGCCAACACGAAGAGCTCTCCAAGAGCGCGCTGAACTCGTTCAGTCTTCTTCTCTCAGTAGAGTGAGTAGTCAGGAGCAGAACGATGTGATCGCTCGGCTCCGAAGCAAAAAAGCTGAATATGTGCTGCATCTGCTGCCAACTTATACTCACGCTGTGATCAGCGGCAGCTGGATGCAATAATCGCATGAAAATGTGCATTGGCTCGTTTAGTTTACACTCGAAGTAGATTGGTCTCTCTAAGCGAGATCCCAATTCGTCGGTCATCCGACGTGACGTCGAGAGTGACTGACTGAAAGGGAACTGATAGCACTTGTATGTAAATATATTACCTGAGGCGGGCAAACCAGGAGGGCCAGGGTGACCAAGGGCCCCCTGAGGGCCTGCAGGACCCATGGGTCCAGTTGCACCAATGTCACCTTTTGCACCCTGCATCAGAAATCAATAATAATGGTCATTTATTTCCAGTGCTTTTGCACTGTTATCATGTTGCTATTATATGTTTGGGGATGGATAACCTGCTTTCCTCTTTTTCCTGGGCAGCCAGTGGGTCCCCTGTTCCCTGAGCTTCCAGGTTCTCCTTTTGGGCCCATTTCACCCTGAGAAATGATTTTAAAATCACATATAAATTTACGTTTGTTTTATTATGTTAACTAATAATAGACCAATTATTTTTATATATAACTTCAAAAAATATAAAATATTTATAATAATATGCAATAATATTTTCAGGACCTTCTGGCCAAGCATTCCAGGAAGACCCATTGATCCCTGAAGCAGTACAAAAAAAAAAAGAATTATGGATTAGACCAGTTACAATTTGCAATATAAAACTAACTGTACTATGGTAACTTACTTTGTCACCTTTTAAGCCAATTTCACCTCTTAAACCTTGTGAGCCCTATGAGGACAACATAAAAACAGCAGAAGAATACTGAATAACAATGAACACCTGGGGTAAAAAATGAAAGCATGAACTGAAGGACGAAGAAAAGTGGGTTCAGGGAGTAAAATAAAAGTGGGTTCAACTCACTTTTTCTCCCTTATGTCCAGGTAAGCCCTGCAATAAATGAACAATATTCAGTACACAAGAGTACATTATTCTATCTCCATATGACAAGATATTATGACTGCAGCAGTCCTAATTCAGGAAATGAGGACTGTCCAGACCTTGGGTCCAATTGGTCCTCTTGCCCCTAGCATGCCCATCAGCCCAGGGTCGCCTTTCTCCCCCTGTTAAACACACAGGGATCACCTCACTGGACACTAAAGCACACTGCCATGCTGTCACATCATTGTGTCCTACTGTTGAGGTCCATTACAATTCATGCTTGAGAAACACAACTTTGCCCCCATTTGCATTTAAAGTTCATACCTAATTGGTTTAAAGAGTATACCATACACTACAGTACAAAAGTTTGGTGTTGGTAAGTTTTTATATATATATATATATATATATATATATATATATATACTGTATTTCAAAAATTTTATTTTAAATATATATATATTTTTTCTATTTCAAATAAATGAATAGGTATAAGTAATTTACAGGAATTAGGACATCTGTTTTTTTATAAACTGTTCAGGATTCACCCTGGCAGTCCACAGGGCAAACATTGTTAAAAAGGAAATGAATGATTAGTAATATACACTGCCGTTCAAAAGTTTGGGATCAAAAAGTTTTTAATGTTTTTTAAAGAAGCCTCTTCTGCTCATCAAGGCTGCATTTATTTGATCAGGAATACAGAAAAACTGTTATATTGTGAAATACTATTGCAATTTAAAATAACAATTTTCTATTTTAATATACTTTAAAATTATAATTCTTAATTCTTCATAATTTTTATAATTATATTAAAAAAAAACATGACAAATCTTACTGATCCCAAACTTTCGAACAGCAGTGTGTGTATATATATAGTCACGGTTTCCACAAAAATATTCAGCAGTACAACTGTTTTCAACTTTGCTAAGAAGAAATGTTTATTGAGCATTACATAAAAAAAATATTATATATAATATTTCACAATATTAATGTATTAATGTATTTATAATTAAGTAAATGCAGCCTTGGTGAGCATAAGAGACTTTTTACTGAATATCTTACTGACCCCAAACCTCTGAATGGTAATGTATGTCAAACATAAAACAGCTTGATGAATATAGACCAACATTGCAGATATATGTAAGTGAAAAAAAAAATTGTCAGCTAAAATGACATCAAAGATACATCTTGAGATACAGAATACTGGCTAGTTAGCAGGTTTTTCCATCCTGGCAAATGTGAATCTACTTCATGTGGTACAGGAACTAACATGAAAAGAGAATACAGTTATATTCTATGGTTCAGGAATTGTGTTCATGTGATGATGGAAATAATTACTCACCTTAGACCCAGTTGGTCCTTGCCATCCACTTGGTCCCAGTCGTCCTGGAAGACCAGGAGGGCCAGTGCGTCCCTGTAACACATGCAGCATAATTTTACACACATATACATTTAAAGGTACTATGAGCTTTAAAAATCAGCTCCAGATGTCCTTGCATATTGGCAGATTTCACTGAAATTGATGTCTTGGTAAAGAGTTCTTGACTTAAAAATAATTTTGCATGCTCAGATTGCTGACGTTGTTTTGGCTTATATATCTTTAGTGCACAGGTTTTGGCTGTCTAATGCAGCGGCTCAGCACAGTTACCGCACATAATAAAATGTTTAGGACAATTTTCATTAAAACATAATTTTACTACACAAATTCATTAAGTATTGATTGATAAAATAGTCCCTTATATAACAGAACTTGCTATATTATGGATTTTAGTACAGATGGAATACTGTATTGACCAATATATTTCTATGTAGCTTTATTTTAATTTCTTTTTTAGTTTTAGTAATTCTAGTACTACCACTTAAATTTATTTCAGTTATTACCAAGGCAAAATTAAGTTTTTAATCAATCAATCAATCAATGTTTATTTATAGTGCATATTTAAACACAACCAAGGTTGATCAAATTGCTGTACAATAAAAGAATCACAATGAATTAAAAGGGAATAAGATATAGAAATAAAAACAAAATAAACAAGCAATAGACAATCAATCAACAATATACAAGAGACCCAAAATAACATACTCAAGGAATGTTAAAATCCAAGGAGAAAAGATATATATAAAGATATATATAAAGAATTTAAAAGTGATGGATGGAACCAGTCTAATGTGAAGAGGAAGCCAGCAGCAGCAAAAGCATGATCACCTTGATTTTTTAAGTTTAACGCTGGGGACAGTGAGTAGGCCAAGGTCACATGATCTTAAGAAGTATACAGGAGCAATAAATCAGTTAAGTATTGAGGTGCCAGGTTTTGAGGACTTTGTAGACAAATCAAAGTCAATCTATGTTTGACAGGGTGCAAGTAAAGACATTAAAATAGGTGTAATGTGGTTATATTTGTGCTTCCCTTTGAGCAGTCCAGCAGCTGCGTTTTGTACCAGCTGCAGACGAGAAATGGAAGCTTGAGTAACGCCATAATACAGCGAATTACAGTAGTCAAACAGAGATGTTACAAAGGCATGGATTGCGGTTTCAAAATTGCTCATGTATAATAAGAGCTTAACTTTAGTAAGAAGTCAAATTTTATAAAAACATGACTTGACAACAACAGTGATCTGTTTGTCAAACTTTAAGCTGCAGTCAAATAGGATGTCCAACTTTCTGGCACACTGCATATTTTATGGGACAAGTAAGTCTAAATCAAAAAAAAAAAAAAAAGTTTCTTTTGGCCAAACATAATAATTTTGGATTTCTTTTCATTTAGATTTGGAATTGCTTGAAAGCCATAGTTTAATTTCTTTTAAGCATTCGACAGCGGCTGAAGAGAGTGTTTATTGTTAAGCTGTAAGATAGATTTGGGTGTTGTCAGTATATAGATGAAAAGACACGCCGTATTTATCAAAAATAGAGGCCAGGGGGAGCATATACAGGGAAAACAACACGGGTCCAAGAATTGATCCCTGCGGAACACCACAACCAAAAGGTTTACATTTTGGAAGATGAGTGATGCACCAGATGAACAGTAAATCACCTATTTGACAAATAAGAGTGAAACCACTGTAATACAGTAACACCCACACAAGTCTCCAGCAGGGACGGGAGAATGTCATGGTGGACCACATCAAATGGAGCACTTAAATCTAAAAGGACTAGAGCCATGTATTTCCCTGAATCAGTCATGAGAATGATATATTGTTATAATCTTATATTTATATTTTAAGTATACTTAAATTTTGAACAAATTACTTAAATATACTTTGAATTACCGAATATTATTTTTTAAAGTTTTAGTTAATGATAACAACATTGACACAGTAGATCAGAAATGTAATTGAGGCAGGCATGTGGCAAATGTAAAGAACACAAATGTTCTACAGAAATCGAATATTTACAATTTTACTGAGTATCAGCTAGGTGTCATGACCGGCGTTCCTTTTCCAATGCATCTAATCTGTGTAACACTTAAAGATGACTGGCTGCTCAATTGCAGGGCAGTAAGGACAAGGTGAGGACAACATGTCTTCAGAGTGCTTTGAGGGACAAAACAGCCATCAGAAGAGATGGAGAGAGAGAGAGAGAACAAACTAAACCAAGCCCCATCAGTCTCCTGGCTTTAATTAAATTATGTGCTGAGGGCAGGAGCCGGGCATTGTGGGAGAGCGAATGATTTATTGGGCTGCCCCAGCACTAAGCTAAATTACTATGCAATGCTGCAAAGCTTCCTACACCAGCAGCACTCCACTCTCAGTGCCTGTCTGGAGTAAAACAATGCACCAGCACACCCAAAAACCTGTGCAGTGGTTTAGTGGCTTCTCGGTTTACCCACAGCCCCGCTGTAGGTATTTTTGACCCTGGTCCCAAATGCCTTCCAGGAAACCACACAAGCTCACAATGTGATTGAGGGACAGGAGCAATGGGGATGATCCATTGCAGATTGAACCTAATGATGGTGACCACAAGTGTCCCCTGATGTTTAGCTCTCTGCTGCATATAACATACAAACGATCACAAGGAATCATGTGACCTGTGTATCTGTGTCAGTGTTGGGCTTGCATTGACTTTCCTTCAGCTCACATTATGCTGCAGCTGTAAAAGTGCATGCATCTCACATTCCTTCTTCTTCCCTTTTTTCAAAGTAAATCCACTTATTGAAAAACAGAGGACAGTGAGTCTCACCTTTTGTCCAGGTCTTCCAATTTCACCCTGCGACACAGAGGTAGGGGAGGAGGGAATAAGAACAGAGTCAGTTTATCAGTGTGTTACAATATACAGAGTCTTGAGAGTCATTGAATAGTTTATAAAGTCATCATTTCTTGTGCAAGTTTACCCTTTCATTCTTCTGCAAAACACAAAAGACGACATTTTTAAGAATGTTTTTTTTTTGCCAAAAACAGTTAAAAATTTCTTCAAAAAATCTTCTTTTGTGTTTTCTGAACCTGGTTCAGTGTTAGTACCTATTTATTACACAGTTATTGCAATTACTATAATAAGTACATAGTATGTACATGCTGATTAGGACTATAAAATAAACTGTAACCATAACAACAATAATTTAAATACAATCTTATTTTGCTTCCTTAACTAACTGGACCACTTAGTCAGCCCCATTTCTCTCTTGTTCTTAATTGTTTTTCATGCTGTTGTTTGTGTATGTATATATTTACATAAGTATGTGTCGTACCTTATCTCCCTTTGGTCCCGGCAGTCCAGCAGGACCCTGATCATAAAACAAACATAACTGTTTAATGCTTATCCAAAACATCTGGCTAAAGCCACAGCAACCATATATATTTATTTTGACAAAGAGTGCTTACTAGAACTTATAACTGTTGTGAGCAAGTAATTTTAATGCCAAAATAATGACAAACAGGTTTACCAAATACTTCTCCTGCCTTCTATTGGTTGACACAAAAATGATAGCCCCTCCTCAAACTCACTTCACTGATTGCTATGATTTTTGCTGTGTCAGGCGGAGTGACAAAACAATGATCAAAGCACCACAGAGCCACAGTATTTATACTTTTTGAGGAAATCAGCCTATGAATGGCTTCCCTACAGTTCCTTATGTACTACATCTTTAAAACGTATGACTGTATTGGAACAGGATGCATTTATAATGTTCTTGACAACCTCAATAATATTCGCTACATAACTGATAATCTATGACAGAAATTAAACTGTATTGAGATTGGACTGAACTTGCAGGGCAAGAGTGAACTCTCTCTTGGGGTTTTGAGTGTCTGTGTGTGTCTCTCTTGGGGTTGTTTCTAAGAATGGTACGATGGAGCAGAGGCTGGCAATGGAAAAAGGTCTATTTCTATCTGCTCTAAATGTGGCGCGTTAATGGCTTGCTGTGTCGTGGGGGCCAAACTGGTCACATCCGTGTCACTACAGAAAGACGTCTGGGGAACTCACACGGGTCTCACATGCTGAGAGGGTTACGAAGGCTAATTACAGAGCTGGAACTGACCATTGTGACAACCCAATACTCTGCTTCCTTGAAGCACCAACTACGCAATCCTCAACAAATCTGCATGTGACTCGCTTTTATTTATAAATGTGTTAGACAGTTTTTACTATTTGAGTTTGTCAGGGTCTGTACATGTAAAAATAGCTTATGGGTAACTGATATGACATTATTTATTGTCTGGATCAAGTCATATGTTCAGAAATAAAAATAAAAATTGCATTAATAAATCCTCTTCTATGATGGGTTAGGTTAGGTTTTACATTTCTGAAATAAAATGAATTTTGATATAAAGTAAAAAAGGGGTTATAAAGTAAAAAAATAAAATCAGGGTGATACAACTGTCCTGATATCATAATGAAGGGAAAAATCTCATTAAAAGAATTACAATTTTGAAAATAAAATCTTAAGTAGTTTGGCCTAATTGTTTATTAGTATTTCTCAGTATGAATATTTTAACCAAACTGCTTCACTAATTTAAATATTTGAAATAGTTGATTTTTTTTTCTTTCACATTACCAAATAAAGGTCATGTGGAGTGGCCAACATTTAGAATTTTTTTTTATGTTATTTGACCTTTTTATGAAATGGCAAGTTTAGGTTGCAAAATGTCATGTGGTGCAATAAAGCATTAAGCATAATTAATGAATTATTAATTCTTATAAAAAAATACATACAGTTTAATACATAATTCATGATTCTTGTAAAAAAAAAATATTGATCAAGATGTGTACACCCACGTTTATGCAACATAACATTTCAAAGTATTAAACTGAAACTGGTATAAAAACGGTATAAAAGGTTTTCAAAACCATATGAAAGCAACATCAAAACATCAAATTCTGAACATCAAAACAAATCTAAACAAGATTTTCTTTTTTCTCATTGGCCTTTCTTTCTATCTAGTTTGTCAAATGTTCTTGTACACAGTCTTTGCCATTTGAACTGTGTACACAATCAAACTAGTCTCCAAACAGAACAACTACAGATCATTGTGGTATGACATTTCAATATGAAAAAAGCTGATGCATGGTTTCATTTTAAAATCTTGTACATTTTTGTTCCAAAAATGTATGTTAATACACCTTAAAGTCAGCTGTTTCATAGTTGGCCATATCTACGTAGTTTTGTCCTCAACATTAAAATTTGAAGCACATACCTGAGGGCCAGGAGGTCCTGCTGGTCCTGGAGGCCCTGGGGAACACATGGGGGGTGTGGGATTGTGCTTCCCTTCTGAGTTCCTTTCATTTGGTGGAACAACAGTCACAGTCTATAAGATAAGTCATAGAAAATTACATCTGGAAACACTGATGGAAATGGGAAAATGTGAAATAAAAAACAGTCCATAAATAGTTTCAGTCTTGAACAGACATGAACTTCCTTTGACTTTTATTTACATTTATTATATTTCTTTATCACCATAGAATATTGTGGTCATGGGGACAAATTAATGTACTTATTGACACCCTGAACCCTGAAGTACCTGAAACCTACACATGAAATCCAGGTGCTTGATCAGTTGTCATGAATCAGGACTCACCAGAGGGCCCTGCCGCCACAGTGAATGGGGTGGAGGGAAGAGAGGGGGCGGAGGTGGACTCAGTAAACAGCAGGGGTTGAATTTCTTTCTGGTTTCCAGCAACTGGAGATCTAGATGAGGGGAAATAAGGTTCATGAGGAACATGTCAACAGACACGTGGTCCAGTGGAACATTGTTTCACTCCACTGTCTTGGAAAAGAGGGACTGAAACACATGACTGTGTGTTTGATACTATGACACTTCTCAGGTGCAAGAAATGAGGAGTGTAATGAAAGGTCCTCCATTACTGAAACTAAAGATTTATCTGCAAATATGTAATGCTGGAGCTTTTCTTTCAAATAACTTAATTTTTCTGAGGCATTTATAATGATTTCATCAGCTGGTGTCAATGGGATTTTTAGTGAATCACTTCTCAAGTTCACAGTTGCATTTAATATGAACATGAACTACTAACATCTGACAACCACTTTTTGTTGTCATACTGAACAGAATATGTATTGTTTTATCATTTGAAACCTAACGTGCTTTGAATAGTTTTGCTGTCAAAAATCTAGCTTATAAAATAAATGGTGCAATGATACTCATGAATTATGACCTCAGTGGCCTCACTTTTTTTACACACACACACACACACACACACACACACACACACACACACACACACGCATGAGTATAAAAAATAGCCCATTAAACTGACAATTATTGTGTGCAGAAGCAAAATGTGACCATATTAAAAATAAATTTAAATCAATCAATCAATAACAGTACATTAAAATAGAAAGTCCTGAAAGATGTTAACTTTGCAAAAACAAGCACTTGCCTAATTAAACTTTTCACTGCAGTGTTGGCTGACAAAACTGAAACACAGCCATTTTGCCTTTAGAGATAATAACCTGAGACAAGTCATTGATGCCTGTAGGGACATTTATCGCAAAATTAGGGCAAAATATTCACTTGATTTTCATTACAGGCCAAATTTTACTTGAAATTTTCCCCCATAATATTCAAGCATATCTTTTAATACTGGGACGCATTTTACTCAGAGTGCATATTATATGTTTTCACACAATATATATCACAAATGTAAAGATTTCATAAAGAGCAGTGCAACGTATGTAAGTTATGAATACTCTGCAATTGCATTTAATTGACATGATTCATGAAAATACCAACTGAGTCTTATCAAATATATATATATATTTTTTTTTGGTGCAAACAGTCTGATTTGCATATCATGTGCAAACATACTTCACTCTGTTAGAGAAAACCTCTAATATCAGCATACCAAACGTGCAGAAGACAGGAATACTCTGCAATTGCATTTAATTGACACGATTCATGAAAATACCAACTGAGTCTTATCAAATATATATATATATTTTTTTTTTTGGTGCAAACAGTCTGATTTGCATATCATGTGCAAACATACTTCACTCTGTTAGAGAAAACCTCTAATATCAGCATACCAAACGTGCAGAAGACAGTGTCTTACCTGTTGGATGAGGGAATATATTATCCACGTAAGAGAATGACGCCACATAGCAGAGGAGTTGAAAATATAGTCCAAGTGTGAACAGAATCATGCTGCCGGCTGCGGTCTACCTCCAATAGCACCAAGGCTCTCTCTCTCTCTCTCTCTCTCTCTCTCTCACACACACACACACTAGATCCACGCCTTTAGGAGAAGTGAAGGCCAGCCAATGTCTGTTACACCTCTCCTATGTATTGGCCCTGAGCTAAATATACAGGAGGCAGCCGGTCAGCTGCCCTCTGTAGCCAATATTAGCCTGTTACTACTGCCAGAGCTGCCTTTGTTTCCCCTGCCTCAAATGGACAGGGAAAACAAAACAGAATGGACAGAAATGACATTGAAATGACAAGGTGTCATGCCAGAGGCATTGTTGAACTACCGCCATTCATTTATTGATAACACCATCCTGCAAAGTTTGCTGAATGAAATCCAAAACTTGTTTCTTACAAATTTTAGGGAGCTGATTCCAAAATAGTGCCTATTTTGCTTTAGCATGTCACACTTTCTCAACAAAATTTGATATGCATTTTGTAGCATTTTTTTTTTTTTTTGCTTTTGACCATCATTGCAAGGTGAAGAAGTTTTGTATTATCCCTTAATTCCTTTCAGAAGTTTTTTTTCATATCTTCTTCTGAGCCAGGATAGAACTATTTGTTCAATTCTCTCTCATATATGAATGATTCTGAACATATTATTTAATGACTAATCGTTTTCAATGTTAGAATTATCGCTAGTGACAGAAAATGCAAAACATAACCCAGCTGTTTTCTGCTATATCTCTGGGTGTTTTACTACAATTGTTATTTTTGTATCATTGAGATACTATTATAGTTTGTATTATTATTTTGAATCATTTTTATTTTGATATTTTCCATTTTAATTTTAAAGTTGTAGTCATTTTTTTATACATCTATATAGTTTTTATTCATTTTTATTTAAGTTTTAGTTAGTTATTTTAATACATCAAGTTACACTCAATTAAAATGTGAAATGTTTTATTTTAAGTAATTTTTTAATGGTTTTATTTTAGATAACCTTGTTAACTACATCCACACAGCAACAGAAAATTGCAGATTGTGAAAAAAAATGCTTATTTCTAAACTTGTGTGTATATAAAGTTCTTTGACATTAAATTGAATATTTTAACATATTTTTCCAATCCTCAGATTGTAAGCAGGGTTATTACAGTATTCAAATAAAGTACTTGATCTACTAAAATAACTAAAACTAAAATAAAAATGGATTAAAAAAAATTATATAAACATATATAGAAAAATCCAAAAATACTAAAATTGATATAGACACACAACAAAATTACTAAAATTGTAACTAAAATGGAAATGGAAAATATATACATGAAAACTGATTTAAAATATGAATGAAAACTACTGTATAATAGCATCTCAGTGATACTAAAATAATAAACGATAAGTTAAAAGGTCATGAAACCCTAAACTAAATTGCCTGAGATTTTAACAGATTTATGTGTGTTGAACATCATTTAAGACAATGTTAGCCTCTGTTAGCTTTAACTATAGGAAAAAAACGGCACATTTTCGGGTTTAAAATATACATCGTGGTGACGTCACAAGTTGTGACGGGTTTTTTTTTTTATGAGAACATTATGTCAACAAATAAGGAAGCAGTTACAATATATACAAATAAAATAATAATAATAAAATAATAATAATAGGATTAATAATAAGG
>NW_015539845.1:489120-490461 GCF_001515605.1 Sinocyclocheilus anshuiensis
GGGGGTGTTTCATGACCCTTTAAATATGCATTTTTGTTATTAAAACTGCTTTTGTTTTGTAAGTGCATTAAAGCTGTAATGGGAAGTTTTTTGCAAATCAGCTCAAATTTATTTTCAAGATGCAGTAATCTCAGTTTATATAGAACGACATAAAATCAAATTTGCTGAAGGCAAAACTACACTCTGGTGTTTATCAAATTTGTATTTATCAAAATTGGTGTGAGCATCTACAATGTCCGACTTAAATCTGAGACGGTCTGCCACTGGCATGTGATGTACACACATGCATAAAATGACAGAATTAGCCTGCATGCTCTGTAGTGGAATATCACAGATGTTTTCCAGCCCCTCTCATCTAACTCACCCTCCCTCTCTGTGTCCTGTTTTTTCAGGACTTATCGCCAACCACTACTCACAATTTATTGGCGCCTTTCTTTCCCTCAGAATTAATGACAGAGCAATTATGAAGAGGGCCGTTTAAAAGCCTGATGGGAGATGCAGTCTGTAAATGTCTCCAGTCAGACAGAGTGCAGAACAAAGACGACAGACAGGAAGGGAGACGGAGAGAAAGACAAGCAGAGATGTGCTCTTATGTTTCACGTTTTAATTTCCCACCACTTCTGCTAGAAACAAAATCTTTCAAAGAACTTCAAATTACATTAATTGTTTCTTATCAAGTTGTGATTAGAAAAATATTTTTAAATCAACTATAATTCTTTATACAGTAACAATGTACAGCAAGTAAGGCCATTTTTGTTTGTGCACAATAATCTTAAAAATTATAAGGCTTTTATAGTGTGGCTGCTTTTCATACAAACTCTTCATTCTCACCTTTTCAAACATTTTCAGATTTGGCTGTGCAAATGGTTCTTTTAGTAAGTCTTTTATATGCTGTAAAACTGTTGGGAACATTTCCACACCTGGAAATGTGAAGACGGTGCGATCTGCCGAGGCCAAGAAGGAGAAGCTCTCGTGCTCTGTGATAAAGCAGCACAGTAATGATACTGTATGAAAGAGCAGAAGATGAGGCCTGAATACCTCAATTACCCAGAGACAGAGATGAGCTTAAACAGAAGCCCACCGGAACAGTGCACACAACAATGACCTGAGATCAGGTGAGGGGAGGTTAAAATACAAATGTAAATGTCCAGTGGGAATGAAAATTTATCAAATATACATAGTCTGAACTGTCAAATGTCTCTTAATTTGTTATTAGACAATGTAAGCATTTTCTCTTTAAAGGGGTCATAGGATGCTACATGCACTTTTACAAGTTGTTTGAACTGAAATGTGTGTTGGCAGTGTGTGTACACAACCACCCTATAATGATAAAAATCCACA
>NW_015539845.1:490487-494022 GCF_001515605.1 Sinocyclocheilus anshuiensis
GAGCCGCTGAAGATGCAGTGGGATTACATTGTTTCTGAAGGGAATGCGCCCCGATCTACATAAATGCATCTATGTTCACACGAATCATTCATGATCCAGCCTCATCTACAGAAGAAGTGAGTATAATGTTTTGTAATGAATCTTTGCAAATCGCCTTTCCTAATAATGTGCTAATTAGCAAGTTTCACGATGAATGCGGCTAAAGTAAACAGTCTCTCTGAGAGCAGCTCGGAAGAGAGGGGCGGGGTCAGCAGAGCTCATTAACATTTAAAGGAAAATGCTACAAAAACGGCTTGCTCTGAAAAGAGCTGTTTTTGACAGGGTAAAAAAGGTGTTTTTTACACTACCATTGAGAAATTTTAACCAAACTATGTTACAGACTTTTCATTAAGACCCTAAAGAATCATATCAACTTGTGGAAAATGGGCATCATATGACCCCTTTAAAAGGAATAGTTCACCTCAAAATCATCATTTACTCACCCTCATGTTGTTCTAAACCTGTATGACTTTTGGGGGGAAAAATACAAGAAAAAAGAACAAACAACCAAAATAAATGCATATTTTGAAGAAACTTCACGCTGCTCTAATCCACAGAATGACAGTTCATAGTGACTACAGCGAAGAAGCTACGAAGATTAACAAAAGAATGCATGGTAGATGTGAATATTAACAGTGAACAATAACTTTAGAAGCTCATAGTACAAATATAGTGCACAAATCACATTCATTAATTCTATGGTGCTTTTTAGTGCTTGTTTGGAGTTTAACAGACATGGTCACTACAAAGTGCTGCAGGGATGATTTTTTGTAAGCCAACCTGAAAGTTAGCATCACCATGGTTACCTCGACAAAAAGTCAGTAAGATCTTTCCACTGGCTTTTGGATTATTGCAGATAATATGAAATGGGACAATACTGTATCTCGAGTACAGACCTAATTTCAGGCATTTAACCAATAACCTACTGACTTCAGGACGATGGAACTGGAAGTGTAAACGTAAAAGTTGTTTCCAGGTTTTAGGACTCATTCTTGCGGCACCCTATGAACTGTTGTTGTATGGAAAGAGGCGCATTAAAATTCTTCAGAAAAATTCTACTTTAGTGTTCCACAGGATATGTGAAGTCATAAAGGTTTAGAACAACGAGGTAAATCATGGCAGAATTTTTATTTTGGGATGAACTATGCATTTAAGTATTTATAGAAAGAACTGGAATCTATGAAAATTAATTTCAGTCAGCAGAGACTGAGATAATGTTAAATTATACAGTTTTCCTTTTAACAGGAAATTGTGCCACCTACAGTAAATTGACCAAATGTAGTATAAGAAACAGCGTTAGGTCATCAAGACATGATCCGATCTCATCCGATATCTCTCTCAGCTCTACAGATTTGAACGTGTCAGCCAGGGAAACTCCTAGGAGATAAACACAAAGTCTCACTGAACAATAAAGAAACTCCATTGAAGTCAATCCTGTTTATCTCGAAATGCTTTTGTAACACTAGAAAGTTTCCAGTCATTGTTGGGGAAGCCCTTTGAGCGTCAGTGTGACATAAACAGAGAGTTTCAGTGTCCCAGGTTGATATGACACCCAATTCTTCAATATGTCTGCATGCGGTTGCCAGGATACACCCAGCACAACAAAGAGGGTCACAACTTTTAATTATGGGGGTCTCAAAACGTTCAAGAATAGAAAGGTCAGTTATGTTTAATGTGTGTGTATGTGAGAGGGATAAAAAAAATTGTGAGTGTTGAAATTTACGGTTACACGGACCTTGTGATGTTATGAACTCTGAAAAAAAAAAAGTTTGCATGTGTTTTTTGTTCATTATCATATTTGATAAATCAAATGTTTATGGATCGTACAGTATTATATAAGAGAATATGGGGCTCATAGAGGGGAAAAACACCTACATTTTATTCAGTGGCTCAAACGGAACAAAAATATACAATTTGGAGTAGTTGCTGATAATTAAATTGCCCAAAAATAAGTTGAAATTGTGACAGCTTGTAAATAATTGAGATCATTATAGTATAGCAGACTGGATATAAAAATGTATATAAATATCAGTTTCACACTACATTTCCCAATCATATGACTTAGATGATATTTAAATGCTTAGTTTTATTGTGAGGGCAAAACATTTAATGCAGTGCAATACAACGATGACTAATATGATGCACAAATAAACGTTCCTTAAAAGCCTAATGTTTCATATTTGATACTACATTTTAACATTCAGATTTGGCTTTGAAAAAAAATGATGTATGGAAAATTATGTAGACCTAAATTGCTTGCTTCAGCCCAATAAGTGTTCATCTTAAAATATTACCAACAAGTTATTCTTATATTTACTTTATAAAAATCAGTCAATATTGCACACCAAAAAGACACATGAACCACAACCTGAAGAGGGACATTTGAAAATGTATTTGCTTAAAAATGATATACTGTCAATCAGGAGATAGAAGGCATGTAGTAGATTGCATACAAGGTTTTTATCATGCTGACAATTTAGAGACCTTGGTTGCATATCAAATATGATTCAGTAGGCTTTATAGGGTTAAAATGAGAATATACAACTAAGTAGTGCTTTATCTAAATTGTTAATGATATTGCAGCAGATTGAACTATAATGTAAGGCTGTGTGTGTGTACAGTACCTGTTGTTTGCGGTCTGAGGCCGGGTCTATAAGTACGTTGAGGAGGCTGGGTGCCTGTGTGTTTTTCAGACTCTCCTGTAGTGCACTGCGGAGTTCCTCCACCGTTTGGACCAGATACCCACGACCCCCGAACGCACTCATCACCTGCTCGTACCGTGCCTCTGGTAGCAGCGTCACCGGAGGAGCACTAAGACACACAGGTCAGTTTTATCTACAAGATTTGATACAGTGGGGAAAATATTTATTTAATCCCCTGCTGATTTTGTAAGTTTGCCCACTTACAAAAAAATTAAGGGTCTGTAATTTTTATGGTAGGTTTATTTTAACGTATAGAGACAGAATACCAACCAAAAAATCCAGAAAAAAAAACACATTATATAAAGGTTAGAAATGGATTTGCATTTCAGTGAGTGAAATAAGTATTTGATCCCCAAGCAAAACATGACTTAGTACTTCGTGCAGAAACCCTTCATGGCAAGCACAGAGGTAAGACGTTTTTTGTAGTTGGTCACCAGGTTTGCACACATCTCAGGAGAGATTTTGATCCACTCTTCTTTACAGATCCTCTCTAAATCCTTAAAGGGGTCATATGGTGTTGCTAAAAGGAACATTATTTTGTGTATTTGGTGTAATGAAATGTGTTTATGCAGTTTAAGGTTCAAAAAACACATAACATATTTTACACATTAACACACCCGCCTTTCTGAAACAAATATCGCATGCGATTTATCGTGCAGCCCTAGCCCCTTACCATACTGTGATGCCGTCTCACGGAGCAACGAGACAAAAACATTAAAACCCAGTATAAACAAGGCATTTGTTGCATCCAGTGGGGACATAATTACGGATTATAATGACTTATACTGTCTTTT
>NW_015539845.1:494068-494507 GCF_001515605.1 Sinocyclocheilus anshuiensis
CTTCCCACATCGTGACAT
This sequence comes from Sinocyclocheilus anshuiensis, assembly GCF_001515605.1. Classification (NCBI taxonomy): domain Eukaryota; kingdom Metazoa; phylum Chordata; class Actinopteri; order Cypriniformes; family Cyprinidae; genus Sinocyclocheilus; species Sinocyclocheilus anshuiensis. Next base: position 494,087 of record NW_015539845.1, read on the forward strand.
AGACATGTGGGGGCATGTTTGAACGAGGCGTTTAAGGAGGGTGTGGACTAGTCTTAACTTTTATAAAGAATATCTCTTTGGATTTGAGACTTTAGTCTTTGCAACTTTAGGGATCTTATCTCTGAATCATTTAGATGTTCATTGGCAAACTTTAAATGGGACTGCACATGTACCTTCTTGAGCAGGGGGACCTTGCGGGCGCTGCAGGATTTCAGTCCATTGCGGCGTAGTGTGGTACCAATGGTTTGCTTGGTGACTGTGGTTCCAACTACCTTGAGATCATTAACAAGCTCCTCTCCTGTGTAGTTCTGGGCTGATCCCTCACCTTTCTCATGATCATCCTTACCCCATGAGGCAAGATCTTGCATGGAGCTCCAGACCGAGGCCAATTGATGGTCATTTTGTTTTTCTTCCATTTCCG
>NW_015539845.1:494730-505463 GCF_001515605.1 Sinocyclocheilus anshuiensis
CTTTCTCATGATCATCCTTACCCCATGAGGCGAGATCTTGCACGGAGCTCCAGACCAAAGCCGATTGATGGTTATTTTGTATTTCTTCCATTTCCGAATAATCGCACCAACAGTTGTCTCCTTCTCACCAAGATTCTTGCTGATGGTCTTGTAGCCCATTCCAGCCTTGTGCAGATCTACAGTCTTGTCTCTGACATCCTTTGACAGCTCTTTGTTCTTGCCCATGGTGGTGGGAGAGGTTGGAATGGAAGATACAGATTGTGTGGACAGGTGTCTTATACACCTAACGAGCTGGCATTAGGAGTAACTTCTTAAAGTGGCAGGACTAATCTGTGTTCCACATGGGCACATAACCAATCTGTGGGAGCCAGAATTCTTGCTGGTTGGTAGGGGATCAAATACTTATTTCACTCACTGAAATACAAATCAATTTCTAACCTTTATTAGTGTTTTTTCTGGATTTTTTGGTCGGTATTCTGTCTCTATCCATTAAAATAAACCTACCATAAAAATGACAGACCCTTCATTTCTTTGTAAGTGGGAAAACTTATAAAATCAGCAGGGGATCAAATAAATATTTCCCCACTGTACTTGCGGGGTTCAATAGAATCAAACTTATTGACAGCAGTTTTGTCTCATGGAGCAATTTGTTGGGTTATCTTCATTCCATCTTAGTCCAAGATAAATTGTAGATAGGTAGTGTCACACACATTTCACTAGGCTGCTTGCAACCCTTAAAATAAAATCTGTAACACAAGATCAAATGAAAATCTGTTTTGGTCTCACGACAGAGAGGTTCTTCGGAGAACTGGCCCTCTGACTGAGCCTAGTTTCTCCCAAGGCTTTTTTCTCCATTTCTGTCACTGATGGAGTTTTGTTTCCTTGCCACTCTCGCCTTTGGCTTGCTTAGTTGGCGACACTTAATTTTTGTCAATATTGTTGGCTTGATTCCAAAGACACTATTGGAAGAGAACTGAACTGAGCTGGACGATTATATCACTGACTGTTTACTATTGTCCTCTTTTTAGAGCTGCTCCACAGCAGAATTGAATTTTGTTTGCATTATTGACACAGTATTTTCCCGTTTAACAATGTAAAGCTGCTTTGACACAATCTGTATTGTATAAAGCGCTATATAAATAAAGGTGAAAAAAAAAAATAAGGGGGAAAATAGGCCCTCAATTAAGTTAGATTTTTGGCCATTTGTAGTAAAAAGTTTGGGCACCTAGAATGAACCCAGGACTTTCCTTTCATGCTCTAGACTCACATGGTGGTCATGTCTCCCATCTTTTCCATTTCTTTCCATGTCTCTGGATCCACTCCACTGTAGATGCCATTGTTGTTGATTACTATGATGATGATTGGCAGTTTATACCTATTCAGAAGTGCAGAATGGTTATAGTGGCACAAAGCAAAAAGAACCAGTTTAATATTATGCACACCTCACAAATGCCCCATAGGTGGAGCTGTAGGTGGATGTTTCATTTACCTGCATATGGTCTCCACCTCCATGCCAGAGAAACCGAAGGCGCTGTCTCCCTCTATACACACCACTCTCTGAGTGCTCTTCTGCGTCTGCTCCAAAACTGCTGCTGCGATGGCAAATCCTGGACCCACCCCCATAGTGCCAAAAGTACCAGCATCTAATCTGTATAGGACATTCAGGTTACTGCTCTGGACAACATCACGCAAGTAGAACTCAATGTTTAACAGAATTTTCTAGTTTTAGCATCTGAACTATGGTACTGAACATTCTTTAAATGTCTCTCACCTGTGTCGTGGGAGGTAATTGAGCAGCATGGTGCGGCCAATGTCCATAGTATTCGCTCCCTCACTCACTATGATGCAGTCTTTGGGCAGGAGCTCAGAAATGTGGTGGAACGCTGTGTAATAGTTCATGGGCAGAGTGGACTGGAGAGCAAGACTCTGTGGGAAACAATAATAATGGTTTATTTAGTACCATAAATGTTAAACACGCAGTTCATGTGTTTATTGAAAACAGCTAATGCTATTTTATTATATCAAGTAAGCTAATGACACACAAGCTCACCTTTGATATCTGAGCATTGGCAGTCATTTTCTCCTTCAGTGTCAACCACCATTCTGAATCAGAAGGAAATCTCCAGGAATCGGATCTTATAGTTTCCAACAGCTTCAAACAGTGTAGAAAACATATATGAGGGGTCATTTCATATAAAACATAATTCTCCATAACTTTTAGAAGATTTATTTACATTAAACCATAAAAATCAGCTCATAAAAGAGATGAAAATGAAAATTCTGTCATTACCCTCACGTTGTTCCAAACCTTTATGAATCTCTTTCAGCTGTTGATCACAAATGAAGACATTCTGAAGAATGTTGGTAACCAAACTGTTGACGGTACCCATTGATTTCCACAGTATGGGAAACGTCACTTGTGTGATAGTTCATTTATGTATTTTTGGAGCCTAGGTGTACCGACTTTTTTCTGTTTTCATTATCAATATCATTTTTGTCGATCACCCCATTTTTAGAGTTTTTTCAGTGATATGCATGTTTTTGCTTCCATAGTATGGAAAAAAAATGACTATAAAGGTCAACTGTCTGGTTACCAACATTCTTCAAAATATCTTCTTTTGTGTTCAGAAGAAGAAAGAAATTCATACAGGTTTGGAACAAGTGGAGGGTGAGTAAATGATGACAGAATTTTAATTTTTTGGTGAACTAACATACATACATTCAGTATTCTGTAACAGGGTCTGAGGTTAAGAGGTTAGCCAATCAAAACAAAGATCATTAACATAGAAAAGCCTTAAAGATACAGTAAAATGTAGATTTAATGTAAATTTAAAATGAATGTAAATGATACATTTTGGCAAACTACACTTGATAACATTATAAGAGCAACTAAAAGAGAACAAATGCTACAAAACATACTGGATTTCAATAGGTTAGGAGTCTCTCACAGAGTCCATAGAACATACAGAATATCATGATGCAGATAAAGTGTGTAAAACAAAACAAAAAAAACATTGTGTTTTATGTAAGATGATGACTGAGGATATACTGTAGTTTACCTGTCTGACCACAGCTCGTATGTCTCCGAGAAGAGCAGATGCAGCTCTCACATTATTACTCAACTCTTCAGCACACAGATCCACCTGAACAAATTTACACAACATACCACACTGAAGATGAACGGAAGATCATTTAGTCATTTATAGCAAGTCTTTATTGCAAAGGTGCGGAAACTTACTAAGTGTCCAGGGTGTAACTAACCTGAATGATCTTCACATGGGGACTGAATCTGGGTGGAAAACCAAAGTGCAGGATCCAGTTGAGTCTGGCACCCAGCAACACTATAACATCAGCCTGCAATAAAGCTCTATAGCAGAGAGAGAAATGCATCACAGCAGTCCATCAAAAAGAGATTTTGGAAAGATCATTTAGATTCATATGCACACCTGGACCTGGCTGCAGCAACACAGTTAGGGTGGTCATCCGGCAGTACTCCTTTCCCCATAGGTGTGGGAAGGAAAGGGATCCCAGTCACCTCCACCAGCTCCCTGACCTCCGTCTCTGCCCTGGCATACGCCGCACCTGCAGCAGATCACAGTTCAACATTGTTTTGATCAGTTTCAGCAGTGAAGATGCCCTTCACTCAAATAGTTCTATTCTGTTCACCTTTGCCGACGATGATCAGAGGCCTCCGAGCCGCTTTGAGCAGCCTGACAGCCTGTGTGATCTCCCTGCTGTCAGCCTGACTCACAGGAGGAGCAGGACAGCAGGAAACAAACCTAGAGAAAAATGAAGAAACATGCAATGCCATTTTTCACATTTCAGTATGCAAAAGAAACTAATGATCAATAAGTGATCACAATCACATCATAAAATACAGCTGGTTAGGAAGCTCCCCATTACTACGGTTCGTGCTTAAGTCTACATAAAACTCACCTGACACTGGCCCGGTCTATTTTGGCATTCACCATGTCTCCAGCTATGTCTATGTAGGACGCTCCTGGACGGCCATAAATGCTGCTCCTTACAGCCTGACAAAAACACAAACATTCCAACTAAAATATAAGGAATTAAATCTAATTTAAAAGATTAATAAAAACTATAACAGCATCTTAAATGACATTGCATAGTACATAGTATATTTGGCCTACATTAGAAACATCCTTTTTTAAGACTTCATTAAATTTTGTCAAACAAATCAGTGTTATTTCACTATTATTAATTTACTTTTTTATATTTTGAATTAGCTTCTATTTTTACATGTTCAGTTTTAATTTAAATTACAGTTTAAGTTTGAGTAATTTTTTGTGCTTCACTTTTTTCTTAGTTTTATTTCATCTTTAAAAAAAACAAAAAAAAAAACAATTACTATATATATAAAACTCTATTTCTATTTAGATTTAATTTACTTTTAAGTTTTTTTTTTAATTTAAGCTTTTCATCTAATATTTACATATTTTATGAATTCTACTATATATATATATATTTTTTTTTATACTTTATTTCAATAATGAATATGTTTTTTTAGTGAACAAAAACAACAGTGAAACAATTTGTCTTTGAACATAACTAACATCACAGAGCTCAGCCTTTACTTAACATCACAGTATGGCCAAACGGCCAAATTTGTACATCTCTTTAAACAAGATGAGTCATCTATATTTTTTCCTGTAAGAGAAACAATTCAAATTTTCATTTTAAATGTATAAATATGCTAAAAATTTAAATTTCTAATATGTATATCTGCTAAAAGTTTAGCATTTTTTGTCAACTACCTTACAGATGGCCTCAAAGCTGACAGACATGGCCTATGAGCCACAAAACTCAAATTTTGAATTCATAGGGACTTAAAAGAGATTAAATATTTACTTTTTCAACTACGGCTGGTATCATCTCAAGGCTGCTTGGTCGAGCAGAAAACTTGCTATACAGACGACAAGCTTCAACCTGGTGAGGAAAAAGTAAAATGATGAACAAGAGGTGAGAAACAAGAAAGTGGTTAAGAGACACTAGAAAAATAAATACAGATTATTGTTGGTGTTTTCGTTGCTTGAATTATAAAAAAATACATGTTTGAATCTTAATTTGAATTTAAACATTTTTGAATGTGTTGCTTTAAAGGATCGATTTATTCAAAGCCAAACATTTCCTATTAACCCTACCTGAGGAAACTCCTGAAATGCTCCTGTGGTTTCTTGGTTCCTATCAGATGAGCCACCAATGACAATGACAGGCCTGTGAATTTAAACAAGAGAAGAAAAGTACATTTGAATTCAATTCCATTTGATCTTAAGTGAATTCAGCAGTGTAGAGCTACCAGCAGTTCATGTTAGCATTGGCCATTCCTCCAAGCGCATGAATCAGCCCAGGTCCAGACACAACCAGGCACACAGCTGGCCTGGCAAAAGAAATGTAACTTCAGCACAAAAGTAGCACAAAAAAGTAATACTGAGAAACTAACTGACATATTCGTACCATCCTGTCAAATACCCAATAGCAGATGCAGCATAGCAGGCCTGTTAGGAGAGAGAAGATGCATGGAAAACACACCCAGACTGTCTTCAGTGTAATGAAACGGGGCCAAAATTTTAAATAAAAGTGGAAAGTGAGACTATCTTACTGCTTGTTCATTGCGCATACCAACATACTTGATGCCAGCTGCTTGGGCGGCCATGGCCACCTCGATGATAGGCACGCCAACAATGCCAAACATGTGCTCCACATTCTGCACATGGAGTGGAATATAAGTAAAGACATAGCTAATAGACATACTAATATGTTGAATATTAATTTTAATATTAAAATTAATTTCTAGTAATCTAATATTTACACCAAAGGTTTTCAAACTGGGGCCTGGGGACCCCCAGAAAAAAAGAGAGTGCTAGGGGGTCCATGTGAATTTTTTATATGAAAACAAATTAATAAATAATTTCATAAAATAGTAAATAAATCAATACAATGATTAAAAATAATACTTTTGATTAAAATTATTAATAATTAATTCATTTTAAATAAATTGATTAAAACATTTTGATTTAAATGAATAAACACATCTAACAGTACGACACTATTGTAAATAAAAAAATGTAATGATGTTAAAGAAACGAAGTATTTTCCAAATAATTACACATTTATGTAATATTCATTTTTAACTGTATTAATGTCCCTCGCACGAAGATGATCACATTTAGGAGTCCTTAGCATCTGAAAGATTGAAAACCCATGGTTTTGGTTACATATTTAGTCAAGTTGTTACAGATTTTGTTAATTTTTGAACGACATGTTTTGACAGCTCTGGTGCGCATGCGCAGCACCTTTGACACACTGTCCAAGTTCAATAGTACAGCAGGCGATGTGCTCATCATGTTGCAAAGAATTCAATAGTAAGACTGTAAATACACGTTTATTCTTGATTAAGTGCTAGAGGACAAAGGGTTTTGAAAGGCTTTGCAAGACTATTTCAAAATATGCAGGAGAAACTTTGAGAACCCAGAAAAGAAGCATACGGCAACACAACACAGACCTGAGATTTGAGCGCCTCAGCGATCAGCTGAGCTCCAGTCACTTCAGCCATAATCATTTCACTCATATACACACATATCAGACTGCTCTTCTGTCCTCCTGCTGCTCTTCTTATGTTTGTGTGGAGTTAAAATAAAATGAAAGCTCATGTCTCCACCTACTGGATAAACTGGATGTCACTACTATAATTTTGTAGCACTCCCATGATGCAGGTTCATTCATTCATTCATTCATTTATTTATTTACTTATTTATTTATTATTTTTTTACGAGTATAGGTGCCATTTACAGTTGCTTATAATTATGTATTGCTATTGTTATTGATTTTGAAATCAATTTCAAAATTCATAGATATGTGATTTAATTGCAATTCAAAATTTGTTGAAATGATTATTTTTACATTTATTTTTTTAAATTAACATGTAACAACATGGACAATGTGACACTAAATACTGATTCTTTGCTTATTATAAAAGTAAAAAAAAAAATGAATAAATCTATTATTCCTCCTTTACAGGTTTATGTTTGAAAAAAGGAAAGAAAAGAAAAACACATGGTTATATTTCTCCCATTTAGTGTTTCTCTTCATTGGTATACTATATACTTTAGCTTTCTTTCAAATTTTGCTCATCAATATGAAATTTCCCTCGCCAGTTTATTGATAACATGGTCAAACAAGGTCAATTTATTCCTGAGAGTATTAGAAACCATGGTTTTGGATATAGTGTTCATTACTTTTATTTTAATCTAATTTATTTGAATATTTATACAGAAATCATCAGCATTTAATAAAGATAAATATATTTTTCAATCATTTATTTTAAGTACTTTGTTTGTGAGAATCTACACTCCTGAACAAAATCTCATTTTCATTCCACTGTTTTCATTCTCATATTTATTTAGTAAACAAAGAAACAACTAGAAATATTTAAACTATAGAGGAATGATACTTTGAAGTGACCAATATATTACTTACACATAAACACAATATCTATGGCATGCTTTGCTTTTATTAACTAGCTTTGAACTTTGTAAAACATTTATAACAGAAAATATTATGAATCATTTACAGCTAAACATCATAAATGTCATTGTGAAGATAGAGGTCGTGCTTGTCATAACCAGTATTTTCTATAGAATGTATTTAAACTTAGGATATTTCTTGTTGCGTTATTTTGTGTATAAATGGGGAGTATATTGTGTAAGAATGTATATGTACAGTGGTTTCCCTATGCATCGCTTTAACTTCACTCTCTCTGCCTTCAAGATATGACTGCAGGATCCGGAAAAACTGTGAAAATATTGGACAGGTAAATGACAACATGAATTTAAAGTGCACGTTATTTAAATATTTGCAATCTAAGAATAAAAGAGGAATAAATGAAGCTCAAAAAAGTTACAAATACACAGTGTCTGAGTAAATAATACACATATAATATCAAGATTCGATTCTGTCTCTGTGATCTTGTCTTTATCCTTTTGTGCCGAATTTGGACTTTTATCACAAACGTTTTTGAGACTCCAACAACATTTTAAGGCACCGGTGAATAGGGTGAAAAACTGAACAAAAAGATATCATCATACTTCCCCAGTCGATTGATTACACAACAAACTGCAAACAGGTTTTCTAAAGTGTCATGTTTTGCCATTATCTAATTAAATATGCACTAATTTGCATACATTTCCAGAATAGAAATCTGAATGCAGGATAAAGGCAGGTTCAAAACTTTTTTTTTTTTTTGACATATTATAGTTAGATGTTTTTACAAAGGGCATTTTACATATCTCTTTTTATCACTCCATAAATCAGAAAATACTGTCAACTAATTAACTGTCAATTAATTTTCACCATGTTTTAATAAAATGTTGGCAAATGATAAATGAACAAACCCTTCTATAAAAAACTTCAGAATATAGATAAGGAATAAAACTGTATGTAAGTACTACTGAAATGGAGATTTCTGGCTCAGTGTAAAAAAAACAACAACAAATTTTGAGAAAACGGCCTTTAAAGATATATTTTAATTTAAATCTACAGATGCAAATAGATAAAGTGCAATAAAACAAACACTTTAAAAAACAGTATTTTGGATGTTTTCTGTCCACTAGTCTGAAACAACTCATTATGAAATGCCAAATAGCCCCAAATTGGTCAGTGGCGGAAAATGTATTTTGTTTTGTTTTTTTTTGCTTATAATGTTGCCTTGAACACATGAAAAATATTCCTAATATAAAACACAATTCCTAATATAAATCAAATATAACTCTCACACTTGCCTATTTTGAATAAAAATCATCCAGAAAGATCAACTGCTGTGTGACTCACCAGGGTCCTGCTCTGTGGGTTACTCAGAGACTTCCACTCTTCATCTGAGAGATCTGACTCAACCGAGACCATCAGCAGAGTCATCAGAGTCAATACTGTCAACCTGGACGCGAAACACAAACACAGAGACATTACAGTCTTCCTCAGACCACCACAACATCTTCACCTGACCGAAAGAACTCACATGTTTGCAGTGGCTGTGATTGCCGGGTCAGTTTGCAGTTGGGTCGCCTCGGTTTTCCCTAAAGCCTTCTGCCCTGGCTTTTATACACAGCATTAGAGGCATGCCATACATGAACAATTTGCACTTTCTGGTAAATTGGCATTTCCTTTTTTCTCAAAGAAAATCTGGACAGACACTGAGTGCCGCTATTGATCTAATTAACCTTATTGCGTCATCATGGCTCCCTTAGAGACATACAACTCAGAATAGCCTCTTATAATGATGGTGGTATTTATGGTTTTAACCTTTAAAGGGGCATGATGAATGTAAAAGATACCGGACATATTAAGTGAAATAAAAGAATCAAAATTGTAGGAAGTATTTTAATGAATATGGTCAAGAACGAATGTTGACAACCAATTATTATTTTACACTAATAACTAGTAGTGTGAAGGCTCAAAGGGAGACTTTTTTTTTATTCTTTATGAAAAAAAAGTTAATTGCATATCTCACTGAGAACGATAATAAAACAGCATGAGAAATACTGGTTCTGAACTTCTAGTTCTGAGACATTTTATAATTGTTTTTTTTTTTTTTTAAATTCTGCTGTTGTATCCTATTTCTAAATAAAAGATATGTGTTCTGCTTGTCTATGGGTCTTTATCTTTACAGGATAAAAGTATTTGTTCCGATATTAAAATTAGACAGAATTCAGTCACTTGCAGTCTTGTAAATTTGGTCTACTTTCAAGCAGCCATTTTTGTCATTGTTGGTCTTTGACAGAAGGGGAGATCTAATCTGGTCAGATATAATAGTAAAAAAAATGAATAAAATATATTTTAATGTAATGTATTAGTTAAATATTTTTAACACAATATTACTATACACAATATTCTAAAGGCTTTCAAAAAACCTTGAGATTAACAGAGGCAGTTTTATTCTATTGAATTGACAGCTCTATTTTTTTGCTAGCAATAAAAATAAATAAATAAATAAATGTGTTCTTTTTTTATTTATGTTTGACAGGTTTATGTTTGAAAAAAGGAAAGAAAAGAAAAACACATGGTTATATTTCTCCCACTTAGTGTTTCTCTTCATTGGTATCTACTTTAGCTTTCTTTCAAATTTCGCTCATCAATATGAAATTTCCCTCGCCAGTTTAATAACATGCTGGTCAAACAAGGTCAATTTATTCCTGAGAGTATTAGAAAGATATCATCATACTTCCCCAGTCGATGGATTACATAAAGAACTGCAAACATGTTTTCTTAAGTGTTATGTTTTGGCATAATCTAATTAAATATGCACTAATTTGCATACATTTCCAAAATAGAAATCTGAACACAGGATAAAGCCTTACAAAGCGGATTTTGCATCTCTTTTTATCACTCCATAAATCAGAAAATACTGTCAACAGCCACGTTTTTAGGAATAAAATGTTGCATAAGGCAAATGATAAATGAACAAACCCTTCTATAAAATTATTTTATTTTATTAAGCTCAAGTTTAGCAGCTAAACCTTGCAGGAGAGGAGCTCTCAGTTAAAGTACGTATACATCGAGATGAACTGTCTGAACTCTCCTGCACTCTGTCCAAGAAGCAAAAGGCAGCATGTGCTGAACCTTCATGAACCCTTTGAAATGACAAACAACTGAAGAACACATTAAAATGTCAAATACTGGTAGGAGAAATTAAGACACCGTTGGTAAGATGTAACTAGGAA
>NW_015539845.1:505537-506406 GCF_001515605.1 Sinocyclocheilus anshuiensis
TATATATATATATACACACACACTACTTTGCAAAAAGCCACTAGTATTTTCACCAACAAAAAATGGTTTTAAGCCAGTTATTTCTATCTTTTGCTGTATTGTATCAGTAAGAAATATCAGTTTACATTTCCAAACATTCCTTTTGCCATTAATTGTAATAATCCAGTGAGATTTTTGTTTGCACAAGGAGTCTGACAACAGCCAGCTGCACACAGAGATCTGATCTCAGCATCATCCAGTCCATCTGGGATTACATGAAGAATCAGAAAAAAATGCGACAGACCAAACCCAGAAGAACTGTGGCAATGTCTCTAAGACACTTAAAGAAACCTTCCTACAAACTACAGTACTGTGAAAAGTTATAGGCACTTTCACCCCCGGTTTCACAGACAAGGCTTAAGCCTAGTCCTAGACTAAAATGTAAATCTGAGCTGTTTCAACTGAAAGAAACTTGCACCGACTGATCTTAAAACAGTTTTGTCTTATAATGCACACCAAGTAATGCTTTTTTCTAAGGAAGGAATATTTATAAAAATTACTTAAATGTCCTAATTGAACTATGGCCTAATCCTTAGGCTAAGCCCGGTCTATGAAACCGGGCCTCAAAAGTTTGAGGATGCTTTAAAAATGTCATAAATTAATTTTTATCAATTAACTTTAACTAAATGAAATCAACATTTGGTGTGCCCATCCTTTGCATTTAAAACAAGGTGCAGGTACAGCTGCAGTTTTTCAGGTAGCTTTGCAGAAAAGTTTCTTGAAGCATCTTGGAGACATTGCCAGTTCTTCTGGATTTAGTCTCAGTTTTTGTCAGATTCTTCGTCATTCCACACAGTGAAAATACTAGTGGCCAAAGACGTTTGTACAGT
>NW_015539845.1:507299-515110 GCF_001515605.1 Sinocyclocheilus anshuiensis
TTCCTTGTTAGCAACAGACACCTGCAGCTTGATTTCCTTCAGCTCTTCGTAGTCCAGCTCCTGTAAAAGCAAACAAAGGGTGAAAAACAGGAAACGGGGAATGCAGGAATGTAGGAGACTTCCTGCTGGACATTTGAAGTATCAAACACACATACACACACACACACACACACACACACACACACATTTATTCCACTATTGAAATGTATTTAAGATAGGTCTGGAAGTGGCAATTCCATAATATTCCAGGTTTACTTAAACATTTGATAATAAGAAAAATACGATTCAAAGTACTGAACTCATTTATTTATTTAATCAACCATAAAATATACAGGAATCTCTGGTTGCGAGTAGGGGGCAGCAGTGGCATTCGACTGCACCAATCACTCTCCTTTCCCCCAGGAAAGGAAACAGACACCTGCTGACCCCCTCAGACGAGAAGCTGTATTGAACAGATTTCCAGTTTCAATCATTCCAAAATCAAAGCTCGAAAAGAGACAAACACAAGTTTCTGACAAGCCATCACAGAAGGATCAAGTGGTTTCATTTGCTAAATCAAAGTGAGCATACCTGCCCAAAAAAAGTCATGTTAATAAGAGCCAGAAAAAATATAATATATATTTATATTCATATATCAACATACAAAGAGATCAAATGCTGTTCTACCATTGGTTTACACAGTGTTCCTCATTCTGGAGCAAAGCATGCTGGGAGCCGTTTGCCTCTTCATTTTCAGTGCTTTTCACAGACGTAGTGTTGAACTTCTTGTGCATCATTGATTTGTTCTTTCGAGCTGCCCCTTCCCTCCATGCAGTAATTTATGAAGGCACAAAATGATGATGAAATATGGAAAGTAAAAATAAATACCATAGATAAAAAGAATAATTTATCCTAAAACTGAAGATGGAGACAGTTAGCTTTTTAACTTCACTCATGCTTGTGGCCAAAAGCATTACAATGCTGATGTTCATGTCCTCAATTTTGCCCTTGGGTTTTGAATCTACTGAAACTCTGATTTTTTTTTTTTATCCCCCTCAGAGGGACAGAGAACTTGACAGATATTAAAATCGTATTTTAAAAATAAATAATTTCTTTCCCCAAGTTGTAAATGATTGATTCAGAAGTGCACACTGACTTGAAACTGTTGAAAGCATCACAAATATCCCAGTCTTTCACGAGGGACTGATTCAAATCCTCCCTCGCAATCTGAAGAGAGCTGAATCTCGAATCCCAGGTGCACTACGACAGTGTCAAACTGCTTGTGCAAAAGTTGGTCCCAGGCCGCTGATTCTTGTCTTTTATTGCCATGTCAGGAGGTCCGCCCACTTATCCGTTACATTTGGGTAGGGCAAGATGTGCTGGCAGAGGTTGAGCTGATGAATAAGGGGGCTGGGAGGGCCAGCCTGCTGCGCCTCATACAGGTGTGTTTGTTTGTGTGAATTGTGTGTAGAGACTGTTAAGGCTCTGCGGAGTGGTCGGCCGCTGGGTAATTAAGACAAGATGTGCACCTCTCCTTTCCTCCTCCTCAGTAAGTCTCTGAGTCAGAGTCGTTTAGCTCGTCATCCTTGTAGAAGCCGTCGTGGCGACCGATGCTGTTGAAACTGCAATAGGAGCTGTGTTCGGAGCGGAGCATGGGCAGACTGTCGAACGTGACGCTTTTCGTGGGGCTGGTGTAGTGATTGATGGCACTGAACGTGAGGCTAGGCACCGCACCTCCGCCGGGAGACACTGGCATCATGGTGGCCAGGATTAGCGCCAGGCAATCTGCCACATCTTTGTTAGGAGCACAAGCAAGTGCCGGAGTGTAGCCTTTTTCAAATAAATGAGAGAAGACCCGTCAGGCCGGTTTTACAATGGGGGACAATATAATATAAGCATGTTGCCGTAATAGAAAAACTGATACTGATAATTATTTTCAAAGACAACCTAAACGGAAGACAACAAAAGTAATAAAAACCATAATAAAAATTACATAAAGATATTACAAATTGGGAGATCAATGTTTTGTTTTACTTATTCGTAAACCTTGCTACCAAAATATCACGATTTCATAGTTTAAAAATTTCCAAGATTTCCTAAATTCCATTTGTTTGTTTATTACCGGTAAATAAAAAGAACGTTTATAAAATTCACAAAAAAAAAAATTTAAATTGCACAAACAGTACCATTCTAAAGTTTGAGGTAAGATTTTTTGAAAGTTGTCTTATTCTTACCAATGCTTCATTTCTTTGATCAAAAATACAATAAATATTATTAAAATTTAAAATGAATGTTTCCTATTTTAATATATAAAATAATTTCTGTAATGACAAAGCTGAATTTTTAGCAGCCATTATTCCGGTCTTCCGTGTCCCATGATCATTCTGATATACTGATCCGATGCTCACGAAACAACTAAATAGTTGTGCTGCGTAAGATTTTTGTGGAAACTGACACATTTTTCAGGATTTTAAGAATAGGAAAAAAATAGCATTTATAGCATTGTCATTATTGTCACTTCTGATCAATTTATTGTATCCTTGCTGAATAAAAAACATTTCATACAAAAAAAAAATTTTACTGACCACAAACATTTGAAAAACAGTATGTGTGTATGTATATATATATATATATATATATATATCATGTGACAACACTGAAGAAATGACTGCAATTTGCTACAATGTAAAGTAGTGAGTGTACAGCTTGTATAACAGTGTAAATTTGCTGTCCCCTCAAAATAACTCAACACGAGTTATTTGCCATGAGGTGCCATGTCGAACTTCCAGTGACCAGTATGAGAGAGTGAGAGCGATAACACCAAATTTAACACACCTGCTCCCCATTCACACCTGAGACCTTGTAACACTAATGAGTCACATGACATCGGGGAGAGAAAATGGCTAAATGGGCCCAATTTGGACATTTTCACTTAGGGGTGTACTCACTTTTGTGGCCAGCGGTTTAGACATTAATGGCTGTGTGTTGAGTTATTTTGAGGGGACAGCAAATTTACACTGTTATACAAGCTGTACACTCACTACTTTACATTGTAGCAAAGTGTCATTTCTTCAGTGTTGTCACATGAAAATATATAAAATATTTACAAAAATGTGAGGGGTGTACTCACTTCTGTGAGATACTGATATATATATATACACACACACACTCACATACACATACATTTGTGCATCTCTAAACCTATTTTAAGGTCATAAGTCATCAGCATTTACCATTTTCATCCACGGCTAGCACACTGGCACCCTTAGCTAGTAGTTCTTGGACAACCACAGTCAAGCCATTCCTGGCTGCAATATGCAGGGGCCTGGAACATGACAACTTAATATTAGGCTTATACTTTAATATATTTGTGTACATCAGTGTAAGTGCATTATTTGAGACCATACGTTTGTAAAGCTGCATTGGTGGAGTTGATAAGGTTTCTGTCAGTGATCTTCTCCAAGATCAACAAGGCACTGGTTTCATGACCCTATAGAGATCAAATGAAAATCAATACAGTGACAGTAATAGATATTAGAACATCACACAATCTATACTACATCCTTACATATTATGAGGAATTAAGACATGAGAGAACAGTGTTTCTTACCTTACTGCAAGCCAGATGGAGAGCAGTGTTTTTGTTGGCATCCTGTAGCGTGAGATCTGCTTTTGCACTGCTCACCAACACCTCTGCCAACCACAGACAGACATCATGACACATCAAAAAACAAACACAAACTCAGTTAACTATAAACATGAAACACATAAGTGGTTTGAGCATCAAAGTCCTACCGACTGCATTAGTCTGGCCATTCTCAGCAGCCATCATGAGTGGGGTTTTGCCTCCAGCATCCACACAGTTCACCTGTGCGTTATGACTCAGCAAGAGCTGCAGACACTCCACATGATCTGTGAATGCTGCAGCATGAAGAGGAGTCCTATTACAGAGAGAAAAAGTTACAAATGGGACCACAAAACACATCAATCTAAACTGACGAAAGAATGAATAAACTGAGTAAGACCAGTACCTGTTTTTGGAATCAGTTGAATTGACGATGGCAGGACTAAGTGTGTCTATCAACATCTCAGCTGCTCCTTCATTGTCATTTATACTGAAGGTCATAAAAACAAAACAACTTCAATATTTTACCCTTTTAAACACACAAACACATAACAACCCAAACCAAATCCACTTACACAGCACAGTGAAGGGGGCTAAAGGTGTTCCCTTCAGTCTTATGAAATAACTCCTGCTCCAGCAACACTTCAACACATGTGTCATGACCTGCAGAGAGAGAATTTGGTGCAACACCAGTTTATTTAAGAGCAGATGAGTCCTGCTCAAAGAAAAAAAAAAAAAGAAAAAAGAAAAAAAAAAGTCAAACATGGCGATAATGTTTTGTGATTGTTCTGGTTGGAATTTCACCTTGTGGGGTCTAATCACAACAAATCAGACCTTTGAGATTTCAACAGAGATTTTAAAATGAAACTGCATTCCTTTCCCAACAATTCTGGACTTTTTTTTCCCATATTTAAAAGAAATAATTATATACGAGTTGTCTCTCGGATTAATGCAAGTGACATCTGTATGTTTTCAGAACAACATGCTTTCATTTCGGTTTTAACATTTTGCATAGAATGACAAACAAATTGACACCAAAGTGCCATATACAGGGTTCCCACCCTTTCTGACCAATGATTTTCCATGACTTGTCCAGTCGAATGAAAGAGAAGAGATTCTGTTTGTATGCCAGTTACTATTGCTTAAAATAAGATTATAGTTATTATGCTTATCAGTGAATGAAAGTCCCTAAAAAGGCAGAAAACCTTAAATCTGAACATATCTCAAGAGGTTTCGCCTTCCTGAGCCTTCAAGCAGATCATAACCAGAAACTGAAAACAGTAAATTTGCTTTACATTATATTGAATTACTATAGAGATTTCCATGACTTTTCCATGTCTGGAAACCAGTTTTAAAAGGGTGGTTCATTGCGATTTCACTTTTTTAATGTTAGTTAGTGTGTAATGTTGCTGTTTGAGCATAAACGATATCTGCTAAGTTACGAAGCTGAAAGTTCAATGCAAACGGAGTCATTTAAAATTCTGACAGTTTAATGCCTACAAAAACGTCTGGTAGGGACTGCAACGAGTTACTTCCCGGGTTCGTGACATCACAAACCCAGATAAACCCTGCCCTCGGGAAAAGGCAACAAAGGGGGCGAGGCCATGCTGCGCTGCTTTAGAGGAAGAGAAAACTAGAGCTGCACATAAAAATCTATTCATATATGAATCGCGATTCTGTCTTCTAACGATTCTAATGGATTCACAAGATTCAAAATCAATGTTCTAAAGCAGCGGTTCTTAATACTGTTCCTCGCGTCGCCCAGCTCTGCACACACTCTGCATCTCTCTCTCTCTCTCATTGAGCTCAGCTCCAGCAATGAACTGTTACAATTATACACTTATTTTCACATAGCTATGAGAAGCGTTAAACATGGACCCGCGTGCAGTTGCCGTACTGTATTAAAGCTTTAATCAGGATAAAACTGTATATTAAAAGCTAACATAAGCAGTAGCATTTAAAAATAACAGCATATCTAAAAGTATGAGACAACAACAAACAAAAAACATAGGCCTACCATTAAAATCATGCTTGCACATGTTCTGCACGATCCTCTTCAATAATATCCTCTGCTTCTCAATCGAGCTCAAACTGATAAGCGATATTAACGACGCCTTTGTTTACAATACAACCAGAGCACATGCCGCTGAGGAGAGGGGCGGGACGTTAAGAAGCACACTAGAGACAGTTTAGCCAATCACAACACACTGGGCGAGCTAACCAATCAGCGCCCATCACCTATTTCTGAGGGAGGGGCTTCATAAATGAAGGAAATTGATCAGCACGTTTCTCAGAGAAGGGACAGAGCGGTGTGGAATAAAGGTAAATTATGTGAAAAATAATGCATTTTTTTAAAAACGAAGCATTAACACATGTTAGACTGCACCCCATAAACACAATCAAGCCTAGAAAACAACCACTGAACCACCCCTTTAAAATCCCTGATATTTCAATGACAGTGGGAACCCTGCATTATTTTCATCAGTCTTGGTGCGAACAGGTCTTTAAACAGGTAGGGTGTATCAATCTGTGATTGGCAAGTGCGTTTATTCACCGTTGTAACAGGCCCAGTGCAGGGGCGTGTAGCCCTGGTGGTCAGTGATGACAGGAATGGTCTCTACTGACTGCGCAGCATGCAGAAGGCCCCCCAGAACCCCAACGTGGCCACAGGCGGCCACAAGGTGCACTGGAGAGCGCCCCCTACAGTCCCGTACCATGAAACTGGCACTGTGCTGCAGCAGAGCCTCCACGCACTCCTCATGGCCCGTCACCGCCTGGATGGAACAACACACACATCCATGAGCCAGTGCCAGTAGAAATCCTTCTAGTGCCAAAGGAAATCAGTTATGATTTACCCCTCTGTGCAAAGCAGTGTGGCCCCACATGTCTTTGGCATCCACATTGGCTCCTTTATTAATAAGGGAGTAAACACAGTCTGTGTGTCCACCCAGCACTGACAGCATCAGAGGCGTCCTGAGAATCACATATATGAATAAGACTCCACAATCTATAATTTCCATTATCTTCTATAAGAAGAAATTGGAAAATAGTCTCATATACTTACTGGCCAATTCCATCCTGAATGTCCACTGCACTCTGCAGGTCGGCATTTCCGATGAGCAAACGGAGACATTCAGAGTGACCATTTGTGGCTGCAAGGCAAGAGAAAAGAGATATGTGTGTCATGTTCATACATGCACAGTAAAACATTCTGGCATTAGCAATAAACTGATATATATCCACCAGGATGATAAATCTGCCGACAATATCAACCTTGTGCCTGCTTAGCTGATTAACAACAGAAGTGTTAGCTCTGCCTTGTGTCAAGAATCCATAAACAGTTGTCAATAGATTTGAACATTTTCTGTTTCCAAATATTTTGTGTGAATTTTGAGTACAATACATTTTTAAAAATATAAAAATAAAAAAGATAAGAAAATTAGGAAAATGTTTAATTTCAACAAATATGCAATCATATTAAATGCCATCATAACATACTACTTGTTATCATGAATCTCATCCTTTGAGTAAATATAAAAAAACATTCACACATATACATACTGTATGTATATATATTAGGGGTGTAACGGTACACAAATATGACGGTTCGGTACGCACCTCGGTTTTAATGTCACGGTTCGGTATGATTTCGGTACAGCAGGGGGGAAAACTTTTTTTTTTTTAAAAAAACACTGAGCTTATGCTTAAAACTATAGGGAGCCCTTTTACATTATAAGGTTACAATTAGGCCTAACAACTTAACCCAAACTTAAATTAGATGATCAACACTCAACTTTAAGTAATATCAACATGTAAACTGCACATAATGCAGTTTTTAAATTAATTTATAAATAATAAAATTTCTAAGCTATTTGTTAAAATATATTCAATTACACAATGGCTGTCATAGCATGTTTCATAACAGATTAATTTAAACACTGTACATTAAATAATTAAGACTAACAGGTTTAGTAAAATATAATGAGTATATGGTGTAATATTTTGCAAAATGCTCCTCTCTAGACTTAATTTCTCTAGTGAACTAACGAGCTGTGGACACTGATGACTTGCTGAGGTAAATTAAATGCTACGTGACATTTTATTTCCACGCTGTATTGTTGATGTCTTTCCGCGGTTGAAACACTGATTGAGCAATTACATGAGGCATGAGATGTTCAGTCATGTTTATTCGCGTTAAAACTAGTAG
>NW_015539845.1:516438-519210 GCF_001515605.1 Sinocyclocheilus anshuiensis
ATATATATATATATATATATATATATATACACACACACACACACACACACACACATATACATATATATAAAAAGTTTAATTTCGGTATATATTAGAGGTCGACCGATTGATTGGCTGGCCGATTAATCGGCTATTTTTTGGCATTTTTTAATTAATCGGCATCTGCCAATTGTGTTGCAAATTAGGCCGATTTATAGGCAGGCACACCGGCGGGCAGCTAAGCGTTGTTGCGGAACTCCCTCTGAGGCAGTGTTGCCAATTTGGGGATTTTTTTCGCCAAATTTAGCTACTTTCTCATTGTAGCTGCGACTTTTTTTTATTTTTTGCGACAAGGAGCTATTTTAGCTATATTTAAATAAAACTAGCGAGTTTTTGGAGATTTTTTATTTTTTACTTGGCCACACCCTGCCGTAGCCCACACTGCTCTGAGGCTGCGAGAGACGGAGCAGCTCACACTCTGCAGCCACGGCTTGTTCACACACAGCTTCAGCTTATGATGGCAGGGCAAAACAGACAGTTTCGAAAGCGTAATTACGTTTTACCCTACTAGAATTGATGCCGGAAAGTTATCATATTCATAAGTGCAACAAGTCATTTGCATGTGAAAGTAGAAACACGTTAAATTCAGATGAAACTTCTGGGTTGATTATAACGTGCACGTTAACTTTCCTCATGAAATGTGTGTGTAGGTCTGACAATAGCATCCATGATGTCATCGCTCGTGGCCAGCGCACTCTTAAGCAGTTATGAGCAGCAGGCTGTGTGTAATATGTGTTAACTTTTATTTTTATCATCACTATGGCCATTTGACTTATAGCAGTGTCCAGTGTTTCCTATACATTGAGTTATTTGTGGTGGCTAGTCACAATATCAAAACTGACCGCCACAAATAGATTTTCCAAAAGGCTTATACTTCGTTGAATAAAATGAGCGCTTCACGTTTCAAAATTAAAATTCAGCACGGGTGTTTTTATATGAATGTATCTTTGAAAAGAACCGACCGTCTTCAGAAAAGCTTCGATGTCATTTTCATTTCGTCTTGCCTGTAATGCCTGATAAAGTAGCGTTTGTGAGCGCAGCGCTTATTTGAGTACAGCTGTTACCGGGGAAACCGCTATATCTCCCGCTCCAACAGCGCCTCCTGCTGGCAGAGAATCAATTTGCATTTGCAAGTCTGTGGGAAACACTGGTGTCTGTCAGCAAACATAAACAAAAAGCATGCTTCAGAACTGTTTTAAGAAGGTGCTTTAAGTTTTGAGCCATGTATTATTACTCTAAATTAGGCTACTACTACTATTACTATCTTGTACCCTGCAATAATCATTTACTCAAACTCACTTTTATGAGATGAAGGAAAAAAAAAAAAAAAGGAAATCGGCCAAACATATCGGCAAAAAAATCGGCATCATATATCGGCTGCTCTGATTTCTAAATATCGGCATTGGCCAGTGAAAAACCGGTCGACCTCTAGTATTTATGCACTTTTATATTTAAAAATATATTCAAAAGAAATAGTAATAAACATTAAATATTACTTAATTTTAATATTTAATAAACAACTAATATGTGGCTGATTCTTTTATAATAAATAAAAAAATAAAATATAAATAAATAAAATAAAAATGAAAAATCAGCTATATCTTTCTCCAGTTATCAGTATCACCACTGAAAAATCCATATTGTTTGGCCACAGGACAGTTTCCTGATACTGAGTTTTATTCCAAAATATGATTTTTCATTATAATTAACCAATAAAAAGAAAAAATTCAGATTCACAACTGATCTGTGTTTAGTAAAATTATGTAATCATGTAATCCCATTAGTCTTTCGTACCAGCGGCATGGATGGGGGTGCGTTTAAGCGTGTAGTCTTTCACTAGAATGGAAGCCCCCTGGTTGATGAGCACATCAACACATTCAACGTGGCCTTTGAAGGCAGCCAGGTCCAGTGGCGTGTGTCCTTGTGCTGTTCTCACATCCAAATCCAGCAGAGATTGAACCAGTACCTCAAGAGCCTGGTGATGTCCATGATATGCCTGATGACATCCATTAAAACAACCGTTAAACATAATCTGAGAGGATCCCAAGCCAGAAAGTGTAAGAGAATTAAAAGGAGTCAAATAAGGTTTCCCAACATTTGGTGAACAAACAAGATGGAGACTGTACTCACAGCCAGGTGGAGAGGGCTCACAGGAGCACGTACATCAGAGTCATTTAGGATGTCTGTCCCTGAGGTTTCCATTAACTTCAAAACAAGTCACAACAGATCTAATTAGGTCTCATCACTCTGTGACAATATTGAAGAGTAGGGATGCACCGATACTGGTCTCCTGTACTCGTACCCGTTAAAATGCCCCGATACCAAACGCCGATACCACACAGCATGTGATAAGTGCCATATTCAAACAAAGAAACACCGACAACAGAACAACAGAATGGAGTTAAGGATGTCTACTACGAAGTATATGTATGCAATGAATATACCGTTAAACATTCAGTATTAATGCCTGAATAGCTGATGTGTGCGAGCTGATAAACAAAGCACGCTGAGTGGATTGAGCGCGCGGCGGCGCAGATGCGCGAGCTTGTCGAGTGAATATACCTTTCTCACAGACATCACTGGAAAGTTTGTAGTTCGGTCGGATATGTCAAAAACAAGTAAGTAAAACAATTCACAAGTCACTTAACGGTAGGGAGAGAGAGAGAGCGAGAGAAAGATAGAGAGAGAGAGCGAGAGAGAGCGCGCACTTCTGTTGTGTGATCTTTGATGTTC
>NW_015539845.1:519889-527844 GCF_001515605.1 Sinocyclocheilus anshuiensis
TATAGTTCATTTATGTAAGTGAGGATAGCAAAATAAAGTAAACTGTGACAAATTATACCCAAGATTTCTTCATACAGTGGACTACCAGTAAAATTGATACAAATTCATACAAAAAGTTGAGGTTTGCATGAAGCTGGGTGACAGCATGCCCAGGAGACTACAGACTGTCATTAAGGCTAAGGGTTGCCCGAGTATTGATAGTTGTGTAAATACTGTCATACTAACAGTTGTCTGAATTATTTTTGGTTGATTGTAATCTATTACATACCTTTCTATCAAAATTATCTGACATTATCAAGATGAATTTGTTCTGACACAGTTTAACTCTGAGTTCTTGTCATATTTTATTACCATTTTCTAAACTATAGCGAATAAACTGTGATAATGTGAGAAATGTTGAAGGTGTCTGAATAAATTTTGGTTTGACTGTATCTATTTGATAAATTAAGTTAACCAACTAACATTATACATACCCTTTTGGTTTCTGTACCCAATATTTAAAAAAATTTACAAATGCAATAAAAATATCGTTATCGGTACTCTGAATCGGCAAGTACCAAAAATAAAAGTATCGTATCGGGCGAGTACTGGAAAAAGTGGTATCGGTGCATCCCTATTAAAGAGGTTTATGTTGTGTGTCACACAGCACTTACCACATCTAAAGGAGTTTCACTTGCAATCTGATGAAGGGGACAGAAATACAGTAAGCCAAAAATATTAAAAACATAGACCCAATCACGTGATTTTAAATCGTCTCACCAGCTCCAGACACAGGCGGTGTCCATAAGCAGAGGCGTAATGCACTGCATTGTAGCCCTGATTGTCTCGGATCCCTGGGTTAGCGTCATTCCTCAGCAAATATTCCAGGCACCTAGTTAGGAAATGAGAGAGACTGGTAAATGCACGTTGTTTAACAAGTTATCCATACCAATCACTCTTAGGCAATACGGTAACTCACTTTCCATCTGCGTCAGAAGCAGCGGCGTAATGGAGGGGGGTGCAGCCCCTCTTGTCAAGCTCATTGACATTGGCTCCTGAACCCACCAAAGCAAACAGGCACTGGTAGTTGCAGTTTGAAGCTGCGTAGTGCAAAGGTGTCCTAAAAAAAGAGATTGTTTGCTCAAATCTCACAATCAAAAATATCATAGAGCCAAAAGCATAATGAATGACTATGGGAGTGTAAAGGTAAACTCACCTTCCAAAGCTGTCCTTCCTGTTGAAATCTGCCCCCGTGTTGAGGAGAAGATTCAGACACTCAAGATTTCTGTGGTGGAAAACACATTTTGATTGAACGAAATATTAAATTGGTTTCACTAGGCTGGACGATGACAAAAATAAAGTATTCACAATAAAGAATAATCTTTTAGTCTAGTAGTGTCATATGGTTTGACAAACTTTTATACCATCTTCAAGAAAAGTTTAAATTTAAAGGGGGGGTACAATGCTGTTTCATGCATTCAGAGTTGTTTACACTGTTAAAAGAGTTGGATTCTCATGCTAAGCATGGACAAAGTTTCAAAAAACAATTTGGACATATGACGGAGTATTTCTGTGCCAAAAATCGTACTTCCGGGTTCGTACAGGTTTTGGAGAGTTTTTTCCCGATTGTGGCTCTTAATGACTTAAATGAGGGTGGAACTCCTTATATGGGAATTTCTCCTGGAAGAATGCGCCCGCATCGACCAGAGCAAGAGCGAGATCGCACCCATCAACGCACTTCATCCGGCGGCAGCGCTGCACGGGACTTGTTCAGGAAGAATGTCTCCAATCCAAAGAAGTGTGTTTTTGGTTGTAAGGGAAAGATAAATTTGTTCAGCTTCCTAAAGAACCCAGCGTTATGTAAACAGTGGATACAGTTTGTTTTTCCAGAGCAGCAACGGAGTTTCACAGGTGTGTTTGTTGACGAACGTTTTATAAACAAGGCCCAGTTCGAGCTGGATTTGCACATCGTTTGATACTGAAAGATGGAGCGGTCCCAGCTATAAAAGATCCCGGTCATGATTCAGAACTGCAGACGGTAAGTGAAACGGCATCAAATGTCTGTTTTGTTGGCATTTGGCGCCCAAGTGCTCGTCACTCTTTAGCTCCGCCCACGGCGCGCCTCCAGGAGCTCGGCTTTTTCCAGAAAGAATCGTAAAGCTGTATCTTTCTTTTATAAATATGATAAAACTAAAGAATCTTTGGAGCTATGAACGATGCTATACTTATAGGTACTCAACATCAACATGAGATTGGGTAAAACTGTGTTATGTCCCCTTTTTAAGGGACAATATTTGTACCCTAAATTGCATTTTTAAACTTTATAAAGTCAACATTTTTATAATCCTATTAAACATCATGTTCATAATAAATAAAGGAATAAATTAATCTAAGTCAGTAATTTAAATGAAATTAAATTATTTGTATCTTTAGTTTTTACAATACAAGATCTGGATAATGAAGATGCCTTGCAGATCCAAGAAGACATCACTTACCATCACAATCCCATGGTGGGGTGTGTGTGTTATGTCCCCTTTAATGATGTTGTGTTGCAACCATCAGTAAAGATTTGATCTATATTTTAATATTGAACTTACACCTTGAATAGACGTGTACAAATTATTTTCTTTTTTTTTGATTGGGACCAATAAATATTGTCATCATGTCACTGACCATAAAATCAAAAATAACCTTACCCGCCAGCAGCGGCAGCATGTAAACAGGTCCTTCCAAAGTCATCAGGGGTGTCTATATCAAAGCCTGGAAGACAGAGATTTGCTCAGTTTATCTTCATAAGGAAAAGGGAACACTATTACACAGCAATAAATTATGTAATCCATGAACAAAAAGTGCACCGGCTGACTATCTGAGCAGTGATACAACTTACCAGATGACAGCAGCTTACGGCAGCAGTCCGAGAAGCCACTGAGAGCGGCCAAATGCAGTGGAAACATGCCATGAACTCCCCTCCTAAAAGAAAGATCCAATGTTACAGCCAGACAGACAGGAGCATCTCGCTGTGTATGAATGTGAGATAAGTTACAACATTCTTGGGTTTTCAAAGAGGTTTGAATAATGAAGTTCTGCCTACATCTATATTTCCACAGTTAATGCATCAATGAAACAAAGCTGTTATATTCAGTAATTTACAAGCACATGGGAATGAGAATTTTTACTTTGCTGTATCAGCTCCATTGGTGATCAGTGTGTTGATGAGAAGCTCGTGTCCGTATCGAGCTGCGATGTGCAGAGGAGTATTCCCGTTCTTATCTTCACAGTCTATCTCAGCACCTACACATACACGAAACAAAACAACACGAGACACTGTCAGATACTGCAGGTTTGCACATCAGTAATGGAAAATTTCAAAACTGAAGACTCACCATTTTGAATGATCGCCTGAGATCTTGAGAACCTCCCATGGATTGCGGTCATATGTAGAGGGGTCTTACCATCCTTACTCTGCATAAAAAGCAAGCAATTATAAATAACCAATTAAAAGTTTTAATGGGATTCAGTGGAGATTTTTGTCAAACATGTACAGCCATAATGGACCCACCTTGATATTGACATCAGATCCATTTCCCACGAGCAGCTCAAGGCAGAGTGCTCCATGCCGTGAGGCAGCGGTGAAGTGCAGGGGTGCGAAGCCCTTCTCGTTAACCTGGTTGACATTCGCGCCACACTCGATCAGCTCGTTCACCACCACATCCTGGCCATTGTAGCATGCCACATGCAGCGGCGTGTTCCCATATGTGTTTCGCTCATTCATCTGTAAGCATGTCCACAGTTGAAATGTTCAGTCATTCACACTGCAGTTTAATTTCAAACCAGTGTGATAGAATGTGTGACTGAACGAGACTGAACAGAGGTGTGCATCCAATTTAAGCATTGTGGTGCAGCCCAATTAGTTATACATGTTCTTCATAAGCACAGCAGTCTACTTTTTTTAGTTCTTTTGAAGTGGATCTCTAGATGAAAAAGTTAGCATGATGCCGTCTGAACCATACTTGGACCAAACCACCCACAAATACAAGTACAAATGCCTGTTTGAAAGCAAACCACGTAGTGAGTGAAGCATTTTATTATGTTCTTGTCAATAAAACTGACTGCCATTTTGTTCATTTGCCAAACTGAAAACCTTGCTCACTGCCAAAATGGCTATCATCATTTTGACACTTGCTCTAATCAATATGAACAGGCACATAACTGAAGCATCTTTGCAACATTGTTGCCATTAAATTACATGAAAATACACACAAAAACTTTACCTTTTAATAAAATGCTGTAATAGACAAAAGTAAAGCAAACTGCAATTTGTTTTTAATTATTGGCATCAGCCAATGTGTTTTTTTTCCTGTGTGGCTGATGAGTGTCAGATGATTTTATTCTGAAAGCATCAAGGACTTTTATTTTGATAGCACTGAGAATGCCAGGGATTACGCTTTTGTCAAGTTCAAATTTTTTCATATTGATTCATAGTTTAATTTAAAAAACTTTAACACTAAGACTGTCAACTTTAATAAATATATTTCATGGCAGCATGTTTTCTGCTATTTTAAATTAATAGTGTGATATATATCAGCATTGTCCATCAAAAAAATCTATATTGGTCAATCACTAATTAAAACTCTCTATTATTCACAAGCTGTAAGTCAAGGAGGAATTATAACATTAGTGTCATGTAGGGTTGGGAATCGAAAATCTATTCCAATTCTGGAATCGGATACTTAAGGTCAGGAATCGAATTCTGCCTATCGATTCTAATGTGTGCATCTTTTTTTTCTTCTATCAGAAGCATGAGAGAACCATAACCTCCATTAAAAAAAAATTATTTATCCAGAATCGTGCAGCTCAATTTTGCACCAAACTGCTCTTAAATGAGTCCAGTTTTTATGTAGCCTCCTGATTTTTGTTCATGGTATTCAACTGCAACTAAATGTGCAAAAAGAGACAGAGTAAATATGTTTGATGTTTGACTTCAAATTATGGTACCGTGACAATTCGGTTCTTCAGGAAGCAGAGTTTAGGCAAAACCTACTAGGGCTGGGCGATATGTCAAAAATATCTTATCGACAATCGCCTTTAAAAATATTGCGATATCCGATAATATTGTCTACGTAAGCCCCACCTCCACCACGGCCCGCCCCTGCAGAGACAACATTGCTGACATGCACCATAAACACACACCATGTTCAGTTTGGTCTTAATTATTGCCACAAAGTTTGGTTTTACTTTTCCTAGTTTGGGCTTAAACTAACAGAAAACATTAGCTTTGCTGTTATTTTGGTGTTGCTAATAATTTCCACTCTGTTCTTATCAAATTTGTGTTTGAAATGAATTTCGTTTTGTGAGGAGAACTGTTGAGGAAAAATAATAGAACCCAATTTTAAGTTCATCATGTAAATATGTTTGATGTTTGACTTCATTATTTTTTTTTTTTAACCACATTGGAATAGAAACTGGGAATTGATAATAATCAGAATCGATATGCAGAATCTGAATCGGAATTAATCAAATTCAAACGATACCCAACCCTAGACGACACATTTATTTTTATTTTTATAAAACTTAATGGCTATCATGATATTCACAATTCTGCAAAATCTATAATGTACATACATATTCAGTATCGCCCAGTAGACATGCATGTTAAGAAAGTATGACAATGCGAACACTCACATCCACTCCTAGGTCCAGCAGATACTTCACTACACTGATCATCCCGCTGGACGCTGCAGCATGGAGGGGCGTGTAAGCTTTCTTATCCTTACACGTCACCTCAGCACCATGAGACACCAGCAGTTTCACCACCTCCATGTGACCTGAGATAAAGAAAAAAAGAAAGAAGGCTTGAGGATTTGAAAGGGCTTTGCATTTACAGATCCCACATATGGTTGTGCAAGAGGCTGGAAAACAAATAATCGCTCTGTCTCACCCATGTATGCTGCCCAGTGGATCGCCCTTCTGTCCTTCTTATCAAACGCATTTATATTTGCTCCCCTGGATAGCAGTAACCGCACCATCTGACAACATAAAACCATGCATACTTTACACATGGAGGACATTAATAAAACAATACATTTGCAGTGTGTAAAAAAACCCCTTAATTTAAATAACGTTAAATATTCATCTATCAATTGTACCTCAAAGCACTTTATGAATTCTGAACATAATTTCAACAAACCCACACACATGCAAATGGCTGTTCACTGACCTCCAGGTGGCCACTAAAGGCAGCGTGGTGCAGAGCTGTGCGTCCAGCCCGATCTGATACATTAACATTGCTAAGCAGCGGCACTAACGCCTCAGCGCAGCGGACCGCCTTGTTAGCAGCGGCCACATGTAGAGGAGTCTGCCAGTTCTTATCGCGAGCATTCACATCAGCAGAGTGCTTCAACAAAACCTGCACCGCCTCCTGCAAGACACAAGGTCACATGAAAAGAACGATCAATTATTTAAAGCATTACTTTGCATTTAGTTACCTTAATTTTTGGCTGTATACTTTCAAAATGTAAATGCACAAGGAGCACACAATGAGTTGCATTAGCAACAACCTCCAACCAATCTCCATTACTTTTTAATTAGCCAACCTTTAAAAAAATAAAATAGCCTAAGGCTTGAATAGCTCTGCTCCCAACCACTAGAATATGGATATAACTTTTACTGTACCTTCTATTCACACTGCAAAAATATTTGACATATTTTCTCTTGTTTTAAGCATAACCTCACTTAATTTTGTTCAATTTTTCCAAGACTTCATTTTACATTTCAAATAAATGTATCTTAATTTAAGGATGCTTAAATATTAGTATTGGAAAACAAAACATTTTTGCAATGCATGCAACATGCAACTTTTTAAGGCCTTAAATTGTGGAAGGCCAAATTAAGACCTTTTTTAAACCCACAGAAACCCAACAAACCTAACAGGAGCTTTTACATTGCTTATATATTTGCTTTATTGTTTTTATGTATTCCTTTGCTTGTATAGGTTCATTTATTTTTAATTTTTCACTTATTTTATTACGGTTTACTTTGATTATTGCTAGATGCAATGTCTTATTATTCATTTATGGAACGTTAACTTAACACTTGTAGACTACACTGTAGTTCACTTTAAAATGTTTATATGAATATTTACATTTTTTCAATAAAATAATTCAAAAGCATTTAAATTTTTGCCATGATGTCGGAATCTGTCACGATTCTGTATTCACTACTGAAATTATGGTACCGTGACAATTCGGTTCTTCAGGAAGCAGAGTTTAGGCAAAACCTACTAGGGCTGGGCGATATGTCAAAAATATCTTCTCGATAATCGCCTTTAAAAATATTGCGATATCCGATAATATTGTCTACGCAAGCCCCACCTCCACCACGCCCCACCCCTGAAGAGACAACATTGCCGACATGCACCATAAACACACACCATGTTCAGTTTGGTCTTAATTATTGCCACAAAGTTTGGTTTTACTTTTCTTAGTTTGGGCTTAAACTAACAGAAAACATTAGCTTTGCTGTTATTTTGGTGTTGCTAATAATTTCCACTCTGTTCTTATCAAATTTGTGTTTGAAATGAATTTCGTTTTGTGAGGAGAACTGTTGAGGAAAAATAGAACCCAATTTTAAGTTCATCATGGTGAAGTTGGACATTCTGGCGGTGATTGTAAGAATGATAAATGCATGCTGATGTCATATAATATTGTCTTGAATAAAATATGCCTATTTTCCGATGTTTCTCTTTCTTTTTGGCATTATCGCCTGTGTAGACATTTCATGATGGTAAGTTTAATTTCCTTAATTATAACAATTGCAGCGTCATTTTTAAACTTGTAGTCAAGCTATAACGTATTTGATATTTATCATGTATGACTAAAATCATGCAGGGATTAAAAACTAATTCTGAGCAAAAACTTTAAGGCCCCCCCTTTCTGGTAGCCTACTAGTTCGGAGGTCTCTTTTGGCCCGTTTTTAAC
>NW_015539845.1:528005-532054 GCF_001515605.1 Sinocyclocheilus anshuiensis
AACAGGCAAATAAAATATAAACTGAGGTTACAAAAGTGATTCAGTCAAGATCAGTGAGGGATTTTCTTTTCTTTCGTTCTTTAAATTAAAATTAATGACTGGCGGCAGCGGCTGCTGTCGATGCACGGATCCAATACACCGTTGTTTTCTTTCTCAGCTCTTTACGTTCACTTAAGACATAACCGATTGTATTCATGGTATATTTTGATATAATTCTGTGTGTATTTGTCCATTCGAATATGTAAGAATGCGACAGAGAGCTCAGTCCAGTGTTTGCGTATATAAGAGGCGGCTTTTGTGCGTGAGTTTTCGTCTGTTACCTGACTGTTGACATCGACATTGTGATACTTACGAGACATCGTCGATATATGATAATATCGTCATATTGCCCAGCCCTAAAACCTACAGAATTCAAGTGTGTGTCTCTGTGGTTATACCTCGCTGCAGGATGCCACTGCGCGGTGCAGAGGAGTCAGCCATTTATTGTCTTTGGCATTCACCCTCGCCCCTACATCACAAGCAAAACATGAATAACAGTATAACAATACATCAAAGCCACATCTGAAGACACCTGGAATCAAAGGGAGGAGATATGAGAAGCTTTAGAAAATTAGTTTCATTATGATGATTATTTACCCGATAAAATTAAGAGCTCTATAATTTCAGCATCTCCTAGGTAAGCAGCTGCATGCAGCGGTGTCCTTTTTTCATTGTCCTGAAAGAAATAAAGAGTTAATTTATTATTAACAGAACCAATTCAAAATATAAGGTGGATCAATTAAAAACCCAGCCGTGAAATTAAAAACAGTTTTTTTTAATCTTACTTGTACATTCACGTCCTCTTTCTGGAAAATGAGAGAGCGCACTTCATCTGGATCAACATTGAAAATAGCTTTTAGCAGGGCAGGCTGAAAGAAAGAGACACGCATATCAAATCACAAAATTGACAATGAGAAACATGGCCAAATCTGAATTGTGACATTTTATCAGTGTCCTGAGATGTGAACTTAAATGCAGTCTGATATCATGTTTGCCATAACTGGGTAAAACATGGTTGAATCTCTTTCCCGAAGACTCCCGACAGCAAACCGAAGCAACACCTTGAGGTAGTGTTGTCATGAGACTGCCTGTGTATTGCTTATGTAAGTGCATCCTCAACGGCCAGAGTGATTCGAAATAAAACTAGCCTCTGCCTTCTTGCTTTGTCTTTTTGAGCTGCAGTGCAAATTGACACTTGACTCTTTAATCACTCATCAATTTTCTTTCCCTAACCGTGTGGTCACACCGCCACCGGTGAGAGCGTCAAAGTGGCCGGAAGTCATTCATTTTCAATGTGAGCCGGTGGCAAGCTCTGGCGAGCAGCAGTGCGTCTTGGATGGTGTGGGCGTCGAAGAGAGTTGAAGTCAGGTCAACTTTATGGTAATGAGCTATGACGCGGTTGGGCGGCAACCAATCGGAATGTAGAAGTCCTCCGCTTGAGAGGATTCCAGAGAACGCAGTCATGTAAACTTTGGTTCCGACCACATTAGTTCCCAAGCAAGCAACACTATTTATAGGCAACGTTTTCGTGCTAGAATGCTTGCTTTTCAGCGGAAATGCAATTAATTTGCTCAAAACAACACTGATTTGACCAATTGCATTAAGGCTACACTTCAACCAGGACAGTTTGTAAAGTAGGCTGCACACAAATTAATGTTAACGTTAATTAAAGACCAAGGCTAGTAAATGTCTCCTATTAACTGCATGCTTAAATTAGACTAGCACTTAACCATGAACACAAATGGCTTTTAATTGGTTTATTTCATTAGCAAACATGTAACTATAAGTTATTTCCATCAATCAATTTCTTACTTTCACATTTAAAATATTTAATGAGGTTAACTTTTACCCTACTTGTGGTCAAGTCTGCACATGATCAACAAGCTCATTTTCTTTGCTAACCCTTTAAATAAAGTTTACAGTACCAAACATTCGATCTATGTCAGAGCGTCCACGAATCTTTCTACAGCGTTGTTGGCAGGGCAGCCAGAGCGATTTTGACGCTCTCGCAAGCGGCGGTGTGAACGCATGGTTACAATGACTTGCTTTCATTCAAGTAAACAAAATATTGTGTTTTAAAGGAGAGATTATAATAACGTTGAACTTTGTTTCTTTAATCACTATTTCGTCATAGAATTTCACAATTTGGATTCCAACTTTCCCACTATAATAAATAAATCTCTCAAAATATTGTTAAAAACAAGAAAAATAATAATTTGTTACTGAATGAATCCACGTTTATGACAAATCGAGTGCAGTGTTTCCCCTAGGTCCTATTGTTTTTTTCCGTTTAAATTTTCTGGACTCCTTTTTAATGGTTACATTAAATTTTATTATTCAAAAAACATGTCTAATTAATTAAAATGATGAAACCTAAACAATTTAACATCAATTTATCAAAAGTTTAACAAAAATTACATGTTTAGGGCCCTATGAAATGTTTTATTTTTTCCAACCTTATGTTTTATTGTTACCAAATTCTGTTTTAACATCTAATTATTTGAAAGCATAAAAATAGAAAAGGTAACTTTAAATGACTTCTGTTGTGATCTGGCGCTATGGAGAAAATAAAACGTAGTTAAATGAACTTGACCTTCAAGTTAGGGCCGCCCCCCTAATATAATGGCAGGGGAAACACTGGAGTGAGTCAATGATTCAATCAGTAGCCCATTCATAAAGACAGTCACTTGCCTCGTTTCTGAATGAATCAGCCGTTTGAATGAATCGGTTGAAAGAATGAATAAATGACTCACTCATTAGTCAAAACAAGTCATTTGCCGCCACTTACTGGTGGTTTGGTTTCATATTTAAAAGTATCGTTGCATTTTTCCCAACATTTCTTATTAGTATGTACAAAAAATAATTTAAAACAATCTTATAAAATGATTTATGCATTTGCAATTTTGCAGTGTAAATGCATTTATGGCACCTCAGCTTCATAAAACAGTCTGTGGTCTGTGTTTCCTCTGCAGTGGAAAGATGGAGTTTGTTGATACCGATTTCATTTAAATGATAACAACTCTACAGTTTCTTTTTATTCTAACTGAATTAATTGAAGCAATTTAAGAATTTGCTGTGAAAGATGACATTTAATGAGGTTAGGGGGGAAAAATTACCATTTATAAACATAGTGGAAATGACATCTGTTTTGTTATATACGGCAACTCATTTCTACCTCTTTCCAGTCACAGAGCACTTTATTTTGAGAGTTGTTTAAGTGAGAGAACTAGGGATGCTCCGATCGATCTCACAAACCGATCGCAATCTGATGATGTCAACGACGTTTGGTGCCACAGCCATGTCATCACCGGTGTGGAAATGCTATGACGTTTCGAGAAACAATGAAAAATTTGCTATTTGTCATGTATGTTTTGCATGATGATATGATGATTCATTTTTAACAGCAGATTCAGTGACGTTAGAGCTGATCTGCGCCTCACTGCACACATCTGCGTCGCGTTACGGCTCCACAGGAAGGCCGCTCTAGTCAGTGCTTGTGTTTATCAGCCAGCGGCGGCACGTTTCTGAAGCGGCTCTCCGCGCTGCTTGGCTAAAAATAGTCTTTTGTGAGGTGTCACAGCGTGACGGACGGAATAAAACCTCATCGGAGCCGTAAGGGATAACGTTAACATAATACGCTGATCGTGGGCTGCTTTTAAATGAACATTTATTTATAAAACAAAATATCTTCTTTGGCCATATTTGCAACTTCAGGCGAATGAACACACACACACGAAATCGTCTGGCTCATGAAAAAAAAAATGTAGTTAATATTTGCAACATTATCCGGATTATGTTTTAATATTTATTTATTAAAACATTATCCGCGGATATCCGCAGCACCTGTGGATATACGAAAAGCAAAATAAGTTTGCTGCGTAAATCAGACAGACTTACTGATGATGGACTTTTGCTTTAAAGCGGGAGAAACAGTTTTCCCCAGTAACGGCTGTACACAAAGCAGCGCTGAGCTCACAAACGCTGCTTTATCAGGCATATAACATGCAAGA
>NW_015539845.1:532102-539294 GCF_001515605.1 Sinocyclocheilus anshuiensis
TATCGGCTGCAAAAATCCTGATCGGAGCATCCCTAGAGAGAACATCTGTAACAGTCCAGATTGGGGGAATTGTAATGTTTAATAGACCTAATTTCTTTTATGTTGTAAATAATTTTTCTGCATTGAAGAAAACGTAGATTTTTGTTTGTATATGCTGTCAATTATTGCTCTTAGAAAGAAAATCGGAATCAGCAAAAATCGGTATCGGCAGGGCACACTTACAAGAAAACCGGAAATCTGAATCGGCCAAGAAAATTGCAATTGGTGCATCTACAGTCATTACCACCATGCCAATTTTTACAGAACAATTTGGCTATGACAGGAAAGAGAAGTGACAAGCAGGCATGTCTCTGCCAGAACCACAGAGTGACACATCAAAAACCAGAAATGTACTTCATGTAAGATCTTTTAATCTTGAATTGAGGGTAGCTCAGCTCTATTAGATGTCAACACCAAACAGTCAGCATTTGAAAATCGTTACATTCATTTCAAAAACTGAAAATTGCCATCACACACAATATTAAAAATCTACACTTTCACACACTGAACCATAATCCACTTAAAGGATGATCAAAACCATGATCAGATCCTTATTCCAAGAAATGTGGCACAACAAGGATGAAATAGTTCAAAGAAGCTTACTTTTCAAGATTCTAAGTAGTCAAATATTAAAACAAATTACCCTTATTATTAGTTAAATGGGTTGTTTTAAACCTAGAGGAGAATCCCAACCAGAGAGGAAGCTCAAAATAATAGATAAAAAAATGTTCATCATTAATTGAAAGATGGATGCAAAACATGGTGGTCTCCACCAGCGTGGAGAGAGCAGATGGTGCAGACAGTGCAGATCTGCTCCAAACCGGCATGAGTTAATGCTGGACACCACTGTTCCTCCCTGCAGCGACGCTTGTGCTACTGGTTCATCAAGGACACAGACAGCTAATTTTATGTTTATCAATAAATATTTAGCTAGCTTCAACAAACAAAGAGTGCCAGTTCCAACAGGTGAAAGAGAAGCCAAATAAACCCATGAGTGCAACCCTATCAAAGAAAACCACTGACACAAGTTCTCTTCTGCAGAGACCCATTTCCTCAGCAAAATTCATGTATCTCTATAGATATTCCATACTTTAGCATCACTTTCAATAAAACAACAACAGTTTAGAACAACGCGTGTGCCTTCCGCATCTCCTGCGGTACTGGCTTGCTGTGACTCATGGGAAGTATGTGCACTATGCCCGAATTACAGGAAGTGTTCAGTCACACATTCTTGAGTGTTGTGAAATGGGATGCAGAAAATTCTGATAACAGCCAAGTGTTAATTTACCTCAGGTTTCACACCACGCACTACCCTTGAGAATAACACAGTCGGCAAGGCATTCAAATTACATGCGCAATATACAGGTTTTGAGAAGTTTCATAAATCAGACGTCAATATTAGATAGTATACATATTTTTTAAAGCACAATAAGAAAAATGAAAGATCTCTTTGTTTTATACGCATTCAGCTCACCAATCACTAACACAACATTTTTTTTAAAAAGTCAACAGAATATTTAGAGTTCATCTTCCCAGATCTTCACTAGCTCAGCTAAACCAGTTAGTCTCAGTTCAGGCTGTCAGATGAAGGCCAAGCTCACACTGAGAGTCGTGAGAACATAACAAGCAAACAATTGTGCTTGAAGAAAGCTTCACTTGAAAAGACTCCTTCAGTGGCTCTAAGCCGAGAGACAAGGCTCTATTTGTCACATGTGGCCTGCACTCTACTGCATGCATACAGGGTTTAATCGTCTATTCAAGCGATGCGATCGTGTTCGGTCTCCTTTAACGAGCTCCTCTAGTTAATGCCATCACCATGGAGATGAGCTCTTCTGTATCTCCTCGTCCTTCCAAACTGGAGACAGCACACACCGGGTGATGTAAACACGTGTACATGTACAAACCCTAAAACAACAGGATACCGAACTCTCCTTCTGTTACTGGAAGTCAACTGAGAGAACAAGGAACTGGTAATGCCAAAGTCATAGGTTTGACGTCCAGAGAACACCTGGAATACACTGCAAGTGCAAGCAGGGCTCAAGACTAAAAAATGCCCGATGTCCTGGGGCCGGAGTGATAACACTCAGGACAGCTGCTGTCACAAACGTTTTATCATTTGCATGTTTTTAAGTCTTACCCATTTAAGCCTTCAAGTAGGGCTGCACGATAAATCGCATGCGATATTTAATGCGCATCTTGTCAGAAAGCCGGTTCTGTAATCAGCGGTAAATCTCCATCACCTGCGGGCTTTCACATTGAGCAGCATCAACTACACAGAGCCGTTGTTCACTGACGAGCTGCGCAAAAAATCACGTGAATATGAACGTGGTTTTGCGCAGCTCGTCAGTGAACATTAAATATCGCATGCGATTTATCGTGCAGCCCTACCTTCAAGCAAATTTAACCCTTTTAATCACAAGACGACACCAAAGAAAACTCAGTTCAGCACTAGAATTGAGTTCTCTTCCATGTCTTATCGCACCTGAATAGACAATTCGCTCTTATGTCAAATTTTGCACACTTTTGCATCTTGGCAAGTATCTTCATTAACAGTTAGTTATGTTTTAAGTTAACATTAACAGTTGAGAAAGAAATCGGATCTGCTGTATATACCTGATGTTAACTTTATATTAGTTAAGCTAGTAGTTTTTGCTGTGGTATTGAAAAAAAAATGGTGTCATAGCCTTATTAGTTAAAATTTTTGTTTATTAGAATTTATTAGGTTACATGCGTCGAAAACAATACATTTTTACTTAATTTATTTATTTTGTAGCAGAGCCAGTAAAATTTTGACAGAGCAAGTAAAACTCTAAACCACTGGCCTGACCGGGTCAGTTCACCTGTAAGGTCACTCTATTCTTGAATCTCCTCTATGCTAGACACATCTCATATAAAGTTCGCATAACATGCTAAGATTGACAAATATCAAATGCACAACTTAAAATCCCCCTATGTTTATCAAATTGTATTTATGTTTAGACCTGCGATGCATGGCTGGATTTGAACATCACTGATAGGCGACCATACACCTGTCGTGCACTCAGCAAAGTCGTCAACTAACTCAGACTGACGTTAAAGCTATCATTTTATATGACTTCAAATAGCCAGCAGTGAAAAAACATGTTAACCATTTTAACCTCACGAGACCAACTGTTGCCTGAGTCTTAACACAAAAAGTAAGAAGACTTGTGCGATTTATTAATTACTTATAATAATTACATATTATTGAAAACAAATAGTATACACTTCATCGGTCACAACCCGTTATACTAATATCGTGGCTCGCGCACATTTAGCTTAGCAAATGTTAGCTACTTTCCTTCTGCGCGAGATGACACATACCTACAAATTACATTTCGCTCTCCTTTTTGCTTATAGCATAACGTAACACGTATTCGTCCTGAAACGGCTTTAGTTAAAATACTTTGGACAGTTTAATCATCTGTGAGGTTGCTGGGTCGTTCACTAGCCTGTTAGCACTTATTAGCCTAACTCGGCTAGCTGTTTCAGACATTCACTCACCTGGTCTCTAATTTTGAGAACCACCATGTTTCGATGCTCTCATGCAGACCTAAACGGATATTATTCACCACCACCACCACCACCACTTGAATGCTGATGTTTTGTTGTCGGTAAATCTAGCGTTTCCAGTAGGCCTGGGGTTTCCTACTTGCCACTGAAGAGAAGGGGAGAAAACTCCATAACATTACCGCCACTGCTGCCTCGCAAAGAACGGGGACGATGATTGGCTAGACAGTGGTTTGAGCAACAGTAAAAAGAGCGATGATTGGTTAAAAGCCAGATGGGGGAGATGCTTGCTTGTGAACCGAGGAACGTTGTTGTATACGTGTGTGTGTGTGTGCGTGTGTGTAACAGTTTTACAGTACGTTTCAAATCAAGGAAGAAGTGCGTGTTTCTCTATTGCAAATTGACTTCCACTTCGCTTTTTAACATTTTTGAATACAACATGCATTACAATGAATACATATTTAAAGTGATGGCTCATGAAGGTTATAATAGGGCTACACAGTTGTTTCTAACAGTTTATATTTGTATTAGTCCTAGAAAATACTTTAATAACCCACATAGCAATTTTTCTCTGGCCCAGCTCCGGCCCACACAACCAGATTTTGCTTGGCCCACATACCGCAATGTATTACGGTACTAGTGTGGACCAGGTCTGGATTCCAGACAAGGGCCACACATGGGCCATTACTGGCCCAAGTCTCAGCCAAATTAATTACCCATAACTGGCCCTGAATTGGGCCAGATCAAAATGTAACAATGGAACCAAAACACAACCTTAAGTAAACCATATCAACACCAATCTTTAACCAGAAAGCCCAAAACTGAGCCACACCTGAGCCTGATCCAGGTGAACTAAACCTGGCAGCCAAGATATGGGCCATGACAGAGCCATATCTCAGCCACCTGTATGACCATAGCTGGCCCTATTCTGAACCTATAGGCTGGACCAGATGGGTTCCACATGTCAGCCTCAACAAAACCATAACCAAGCCACTTGATACACACCCCTCCCAGATGAATAGTCACAACAACGACAGTACAGATGCATGCCAAATCTGGGCCAAATTTGTTTGCTGACTGGGAAGATTCAAATGCAGGAGTTTTAACACTTTTTGATGCCAAGGACCCCAAATATGATGATTATACTGCTAGAGACCCTCTTCCTAACATATAATGCCAGATCCATTTTGTGAGAAAGCTTGATTTTATAAAGACAAAAATTTTTGTTCACAAAAGTGAATAAACGGCATTTATATTGTCATGTATTATATACATGACAATACAATTTAATTTTTTTCCCCCTTCTGATTCTAGAGCAAAAATGACAATCAAAATAATGGTAAATTATATTTGTTATAATATATGCCATATAATTAGCGATAACATTATTATTCATCCCAATGACCAACTAAATGTCACTGTAGGTATAAAAGTGCATGGCTAAAAAACTGTCAAATTGTACTCAAGTAACTCAATTCTATCATATGTAACAGAATGTAAACAATTTCAGCAAACTTGGAATATATTATTTTAGCCCTTTTCCTCATTGGGTCTTCACTTTGTGTTAAAGGAAAAAAAAAAATGTTTTCATAGGTCTGTGCAGAAATCAATGAAACCGGTTCCTTGTATTGTTCCTTAAAAGGAACAGCTCATCAGCTAGAGTAAATGAAAGCTGTGGTAGAAAACAAATAGGTAGGCCTAGATTCACTGTATAGCCTACCTTAAAACATGCTAATAACTTGTCTCAATAAAAAATATCGCTGCAAAATAACAGCCTAATCAGCAGTTCTGTTGTATCGAATCACCAAATCACTGAATCACTGGATTCAACCTCGTCATTACACGTGACGTGTTAAATGCACGTAAGTGGAAGATGCCTCCCTAAAGAATAATGTGTGCATTTACTTAATAAAATAATGTAAACGAATAATCTACTGATGCCACTTGGGGCTACTTCTTGGGAGACCAAGAAGTCTAATTTTATCTTTTCACTTCAAAATAAAACAATATTTTCTAAATCTGAAACAATATAAAACATTGATGTGTCTACTCATTCCCTCATTAAGAAATAGACACAAAAACCTTTGATATTCAGCATAATAGGCTATAACATCACAGATCATTATTTTCCAGAAACACAAAATTTGATTAATTAACCTCAAAATCTGTTTGATTACATCGTATGAAATGACAAAATTAAGCCGAGCGTGGCAATTTATTAAATGCATTGAACTGAAATTATATGCCATCTGGTCAAGAAAAAACCGTTCGCCCAGTTTGACCATTTAATCATTTAAAGGGCTGTGTACGTTTCTGTAAATAATGTATTTGAAGTCAAAACTTTAAACATTTTGATAAATCTATATTGTTAGTTTTTTTGGTATCCTTTGCAGATTACTTTCATTAGAAATAGGCATTAACACTGAAGATTCACGGAATTTAGCAGTCTTCAGAATCAAAATGGTGAACAACGTAAAGAATATGGCTGAGCTGTAATTAAAGCATTTTTATCCACTGTTGTTAAAGCAACATGAAAAGATGCTCAAATATGTGATACAGTGACATTTGACCATTTTGTACAAAAATAAGTCATCAGTGAAAACATGACGTTACTAAGAAAAAAAAAACATCTGTACAACATCACAGTAAAAACATAATTAATATGCTCATAAATGAGGCCTGCTTGCATCCGACTCTTCTCAACATCTCTGTTAAAATTATGCCTCTTATTTTGTTT
The DNA here is from genome assembly GCF_001515605.1 of Sinocyclocheilus anshuiensis. Taxonomy (NCBI): domain Eukaryota; kingdom Metazoa; phylum Chordata; class Actinopteri; order Cypriniformes; family Cyprinidae; genus Sinocyclocheilus; species Sinocyclocheilus anshuiensis. Next base: position 538,407 of record NW_015539845.1, read on the forward strand.
TGCATCAAATCTGTATCTTTAAAGTCATCAGCAGTCACTGAGTACCAATAAATCTCTTCTGCATGTTGTGCACATGTTCATGACTTTATGACTTAAATTTTTCTCTTTTGACAATCATAAATGTATATAAAACTAAAACATTTAGAGCTTTGTGATGTGATGATGTGTCTTTAGAAGGCCCCCTTTTAATGTGTCCTGACCCATTTTTTAGTCCCTAATAGGATTTATTAACCGAAGGAACTTTAACAAAAATGAATAGATATGTCTAAAGAAAAAAAAGGAAAAAAGGAAAAATTAAGCAGGTTCTCACTGAGATGGGTAGATATTTGCAGATATTTTCATTTAGAAGAGAAGTGGTAGATATTGACTCTTTATTCAATGGGAATTATTAGATCCTGTACCCACTAAATTACTGCAAGAGTTGTTACCTGTAGCAGAAGAACCGCTTCTCAATATTATTAACTCATCGTTATCTTTAGGTCATGTCCCAAAACCATTCAAGCTGGCGGTTATTAAGCCTCTTATGAAGAAACCACAACTAGATCCTAATGAACTGGCAAATTACAGACCCATTCCAAATCTTCCGTTTATGTCTAAAAATTTTAGAAAAAGTTGTTTGTGCTCAATTGTGCTCCTTGCAAAAAATTATCTCTATGAAGAATTTCAGTCAGGTTTCAGGCCCCATCATAGCACTGAAACTGCACTTGTTAAAATTACAAATTAAAAGATTGGATGACCAATACTTTTCTCCTATTGAATTCGGATAAGACAGAAATATTACTTATTGGACCAAAGAGCAGTACACAGAATCTCTTGGATTACAATCTGCAACTAGACGGATGTACTGTTACTTCCTCTACAGTCAAAAATCTGGGTGTTATATTAGAC
>NW_015539845.1:543655-545338 GCF_001515605.1 Sinocyclocheilus anshuiensis
GGAATAGCCTTCCTGATAACGTTCGGGGTTCAGACACACTCTCTCTGTTTAAATCTAGATTAAAGACACATCTCTTTGTCCGAGCATCCAAATAATGCATCTCATAATATTGTACTGCAGTTATATCTGATCAAATGCACATTATTATTCCTTAGCTGGGGTTGAACAAATAATCTTTGCTTGGTTAGAACAGCAGCTACGCTAATTATGTCTCTATTTGTTTCTCTGTTTCTGCCATGGGATTGACATCCTGTGGTAACTAGGAATTACACAAGCTTCAGTCTGGATCCAGCCCTTACAAAGACCTGAGATGACCGAACACCTGAGAAGTGATGCTGCAAACCCCTCAGAGGACCTCAGATGATGCCAACCCTGAAACAACGTAAACTACCAAATTTTGCTACAAGTTTGATTGCAACATATAATCATTGCTGTTAATAGTGTTCATTGTCTGTTTGATTATGTCATTAACTGAATTTTACCCTACATTTCTGCCATATGTACATCAATTTGACAGTCACCACTGACAATCTACTACTAAATATATTGTAGAAACTTCCTGTAAAGCTGCTTTGCAACGATTTGCATCGTGCTATACAAATACAATTGAATTGAATTTAATTGAACTATAGATCCCCCGAGGAACAATTCAACTCATTCTCTGCTATAAGAGATTAAGAATTGTATAAACTTGTCAAATCATCAAAACCAACAACATGTATGTTAAACCCTATTCCATCTAAGCTACTAAAAGTGTTGCTTCCAGAAGTCAAAGATCCTCTTCTGAATATTATTAATTCATCAATGTCATTAGGATATGTCCCAAAAATGGCTGTTATTAAGCCTCTCATTAAAAAAAGCACACAACTTGATCCTAGAGAATTGGTTAATTACAGACTGATCTCAAATCTCCATTTTCTGTCAAAAATGCTAGAAAAGGCAGTATCCACTCAGTTATGTTCCTTCTTAGAGAGAAATGGTATCTGTGAGGATTTCCAGTCAGGATTTAGACCGTATCATTGTACTGAGACTGCTCTCATCAGAGTTACAAATGACTTGCTCTTATCATCTGATCGTGGTTGTATTTCTCTATTAGTGCTACTGGATTTTAGTGTTGCGTTCAACACTATCGACCACATTCTTTTGAGTAGACTACAAAATTATGTTGGCATTAGTGGAATTGTATTGAATGGTTCAAATTTTACTTATCTGACTGTCATCAATTTGTAGCAGTGAATGAAGAGGTATCATATCGATCAGGGGTGTCATGCACTTATTATTTTTGAGGGGGCACGAGTGAGGGGGAGGGAGTCTCGTCATGCTTGACATGTGACACAGCAGTAGGATTATGTTTTAATTTTTCCTTTTTTATTCAAACGTGCTAAATGTATCATGAAATATCTTGATTCTCAAATATGTGTAAGTAAATGCATTTTGCACCTTTATAGATCATGTTAGTTGATCTATAATGGGCGATGGGCAAAGTAGCCTAACTTTACTGTAATCTATTAACTACGCATAAAACCCATCTTTTTACTTAAGTACCAGATATGGGTGTCATGCCATAAAATATTTTAATATGACTGACTTTGTATTTAACGTGAATTTAATAAAAACATTTTAAGTTACTAATTATAACACTTTCATTGTACAGAAAGAGAGCAAAGAACATTTACATTATCA
>NW_015539845.1:545472-556045 GCF_001515605.1 Sinocyclocheilus anshuiensis
ATCATTGACTTCAGTCTAGCCAGAGTTCAAGCACTCTCAAAAACTCCCATTATAATCACTCAAGCTGTTTCCACTGTGAAATGAATGTACTTACATCGTACGCACATCTGCACTTTGTTGTTTCTGATGAGAGAATTCGCCAGAGAGCAGAACTCAGTCAGTGAACGCACGCACTGAACAAAACACCGGCATTTCAGCGATGACTCATCTGAACTCCTCTGATTGGCAATTGCATTCATAAGCACAACAGAATCGTGTGCGATTGGTTATAATGTGCAGCACTGTAAAATGTGTCTGCTTCTGGCTCAGCGGCAGCCAAAGTGCGAACACAGATTTTAATTTAGTAGCTTATGATGTGCCGCACTGAATGTTTTAATCACACCGGTGTGATCATATCAAATATAAAAAATATTATTAGGCTATTTATTTGTCTTTTGGAAGCTGCATTCAAAATTCACTTGGCTCAAAAATCTGAGGGAGCACGTGCCACACATGGAGTACCACAAGGCTCAGCACTAGGACCGCTGCTTTTCACGCTTTACATGTTACCCTTGGGAAATATCATCAGTAAACATGGTGTTAGCTTTCACTGTTATGCTGATGATTCTCAGCTTTATATTTCTTCATGGCCCGACGAAACATACCAATTCGCAAAACTAGCGGAATGCATAGTTGATATAAAAAAACTGGATGACTAGTAATTTCTTACTGCTAACTTCTGAAAAAAATAGAGGTGTTACTTATTGAACCAAAAACCTCCACATGTAATAATCTAGAACACTGTCTAACACTTGATGGCTGCTCTGTCAATTCTTCTTCATCGGTTAGGAATCTAGGTGTGCTATTTGGTAGCAATTTTTCTTTTGAAAACCATGTTTCTAGCATTTGTAAAACTCCATTTTTCCATCTTAAAAATATATCTAAATTACTACCTATGCTCTCAATGTCAAATGTAGAAATGTTAATTCATGTGTTCATGACCTCAAGGTTAGATCATTGTAATGCTTAATTGGGTGGTTGCTGTGCACACTTAATAAACAAACTCCAACTGGTCCAAAAGCAGCTTGAGTTCTTACTAGAACCAGGAAGGAAGTATGACCATATTAGCCCAGTTCTGTCAACTGTGCACTGGCTCCCTATTGAACATCGCATACATTTTAAAATCTTGCTAATTACTTATAAAGCCCTGAATGGTTTAGCTCCTCAGTACTTGAGCAAGATCATATCGCATTATAGTCCATCACATCCACTGCAATCTCAAAACTCTGGCCATTTGAATATCAAAATCAACTGTGGGCGGCAGATTATTTTCCTATTTAGCGGCCAAACTCTGGAACCTGGCATACACATAACAGACTATCACAATTTTGTAATTCAAATCAGTTAAAGGATTGTTAGGCTGCATTAATTAGGTCAACCGGAACGGGGAACACTTCCCATAACACCCAATGTACTCGCTACATCCTAAGAAGAATGGCATCTACACTAATATTAGTCGGTTTCATTCTTATTCTGAGGTCACCTTAGCCACCCAGATCCAGTCCATATCCAGTTTAGATGGTGGATCAGCACCTAGAGATGACCTCTACATTCCTGAATATCAGCAGAGACCATGTCAACCAGACGAGCCCTAGAGACAGATCCCCTGCTAAGACCTTGTCGACTAGATGGCAATCGGGACAAGACCACGGGAACCAGACAAGTCCTCTGCACAATCTGACCTGTGTTGCAGCCTGGAATTAAACCACACCATGCTGGTTTGGTCTGGCCAGAGGAGAACTGGCCTCCCAACTGAGCCTAGTTCTCCCAAGGTTTTTTTTTCTCCATTGCTGTCACTGATGGAGTTTTGGTTTCTTGCCACTATCGCCTTTGGCTTGCTTAATTGGGGACGCTTAATTTCTGGCAATATTGTCCGCTTGATTGCACAGACACTATTGGAAGAGAGCTGTAAGATGACATCACTGAATCACCAATGAACTGACTTTAACTGAAAAATTGACTGTTTGTTCTTGTCCTCTTGCATTATTGACAAACTATTTTCCTGTTTGACACTGTAAAGCTGCTTTGACACAATATGTATTGTATAAAGCACTATATAAATAAAGGTGACTTGACTTGCCTTTATGAGATAAGCCAGACGGTGACCTCTCCTTGAACTGAATATAGAAAGATGCATGATTTTTTAAGAAATGATGTTTGAGCTACAAGAAAATAAAATGAGTTTTATACTCAAAAGCTGATTATACTACATGACAAGCACTAATAAAATGCTAACTGGTACTTAATGCTATTTAAAAAGACTGATAACAGTAGCTTTTGAGGTAAGAAGTCTACAGGTGATACAAAATCTACAGAAGTCTACAAATGATCCAGTAGCAGACAGTTAACTAGAAACATCTCAATAGGCTGAGTCATAACTCCAAGCTGTGTGGAAGTCATGAACTAAAAATGAACTCATCCAAACAAGGACTGACTCAAATATGATCTTAACATTATAACAGATCTGTCATTATGACTTATGGTCTTACCATCATAGAGCAGCTTAATATTAATTCAAACAATGTTAACATAAGTATCTTTTGCTGTGTGTGGAATTACTCTGTATGTAGAAGCACAGGATATCAGTTATTTCACCGCTCAGCCTGGATTACATTATCATTAGGTACTCCAAAAAAAGGGATGCATAATACAGGGTTATTCGCAGCAAAAATACTTTTAATTACAGGGTTTTCAAGGTGAAGACTGTTTTAAAATCCCTCATTATTCATCCTTTTCTCACATATTTTATGCAATTAATTCAATTAAAAAGCTCAATGAATGGACTCTATTCAAACTTTGTTTGTAGACTGTTTCAGCCTTCAGTCTGTTCAGGTATGCTATATATTTTTGATTTCTTAAACTTTATTCATAGGAGAGCTCTGACTTGACTTAGACTTCCTTCAAGCTTTGGTTGGTACTGTAGATAATGTCAGCCTTGTGTGTGTTATGTGTTCTGGGTTTTTTATAAACTTTGTTTACAGGAATCCAAAATTAAATCGTCTATTTATCCATTTTAAAATCTCCAATCACATTGTCAGAACATTCAGTATTCAAAATATACCAGCAATAATGTTATTGTAATAATTATATATTGAATTGTAACTGGACTTAATTGCCTAAGGAAATCAATAAGGTATCACAGTAAAATCTCTTACAATAAAAGATTTACAAAAGTGAATATGTAAAATCTACATTCAATTTATTTATTTACGTATTATTTATGATAATTTTCAACTTACAAGAAATCCAGATGAGTTGTCCAAAAGACATCTTAACCTGCAAACAAAATTTCGTTCCAGAAAGGTGGAGTTCTCTGGTGGCAACTGCTCTGGACTGTAGTGTGTCTGAGGCAGTGGTGCATCATGGGAAGCTTGACAAAAACAAAACAAAACTTGTATATAGAGAAAAACATTATTAAATACAAAACTGTCTTAGATTACATCATGTAAAAAACAGGAAGATAATGCCCCTGCATCAGTGGCAGAATTTCGGCCCCTGCTGTGTAAGCATTTATATAACACATTGGAGGTAGTTACTATTGCTAAGTGTGTGTGCAGTCTGGCACAGCTGTCATGTGTATATAGTTCTGACAATAACAGGCCTTTCAAATTGTCAAGCGTTAGATCTCTAATGAAAACTGATCCAGCTTGGTTGAGAATAAAAAACACAAACTGAAACCAGAGCAAACTGGCCCAGCCTTTGAACATTAGCTATAAGAGGCTGTTAAACATATGAATGTGAATCCTCAGAGCACATATACCTGAAAAGAAAACATCTTGTGAAACATACAGATTGCTTGAAATCAAGTGGGGTGTTGGTTAAAACCATGACCCATGATGAAAAAAAATTAACACAAACGAAAAAACATTTAACATTATCATTATAAAACTGTCCACTACATGAACAATGACCATATTTCAGATCCATTATGAAGAAGTAAATAAAAATGTATAATTTTTATTGCTTAAAAATCATGTTATTCATGGACTGTAGACTGACTCTCACAATGGAACTTTGTCAAACTTTGTTTGCAGACACATGCAATCCATCTTCTTTGACTCGTTGTGTTGATGGAATGGGGACATAATTTTTCAGTTGTGCAGGCACAATGCCCAGGTCTGCTCATGGTCTGTCTGGAGAGATGTTTAGTTATTTTCTACCTTGCACTAGCTGTCTGGTGTCTGGGGTGCAGCTGGGGTTGAGCGCCCAGTGGAGCTGCCTCTGAAACTCAGCCTGGTCTTCAGTGTGAATGAGCTCATAAACACTCTGATGGATGAGATCCGACTGCAAAACAAACATCGGCTTCACAGCTGCTCATTACAGTTAGAAAATGTACCAAACTGAATTAAGAAATCTGAATCTCAATGCTGACTGGTTAAGATCTCTTTCCACTGGTGTTTCACAACAACAACTGAATCATCAAGTAAAATGGGTTAAATCAGGTGTATAATGGTTAAAGGTGCACTAAGCGATTTTTGCCCAACTATGTTGATATTTGAAAGCACCAAAACAAACACACCCATACCCCAACAGGACCTCGCCCCTTTTTTGATAACTCCGCCCCAAATGTACATTCACAACCCTGGCAGCAACGATGGCGGAATTTGCTTTGCCTGCCGGCCCCAGCATATTCAAGCAAAAGCCAACACAGAAAAGTTGTGTAAAAAAGCAAAATCAATGTAACTCACCTATCAAGAAGATACATAACAGCGCCCGATTCCCTTCCGCTCCTTGAGTTCTTTCCACTGCTGGAAAGCTGCTCCAATATTTACGGGGTCCTACCTCTTGCCTGATCATAACCCTTCATTTTAATGTTTTGTTCCTCCGAAATTTCCCAATTTTTTAAAAATTTTTTATCTGCCATCTCTCGCTATCTAGTCGATCTGCTAATATCCGTCCTGTGCACTCACTGAGCGCTCTCTTCTCCCTATCATTACTAGGCACGCCCCTTACTGCTGATTGGCTGCGAGTTTGTTTTGGGACTCGGTCCGACACAGTGGTCAAAAGCGTTTTTCAAAAATCACTTAGTGCACCTTTAATATAATGAAGCCTAAATGCTTTTGAATGAGTAGATTCACTAAACGGAGAGGTAATGTGTGCACTGCACCAAACATAACATGGATTTTTTTGTTCTTTCTTGATTAGAAGGTGCCAGAAGGCCAATTTATAAAATGCATAAATCCTCTGGGCTGCAGTTCCTTCTACCCTCACAATATATGCACATTATATATGTGAACCAGTACAAACCTGATGGAACCCCAAGTAGTCCTCAATGATGGAAGAAGCATAGAAGATTGTGCCATTGGAGGTGACCACCAATACAAAGCCATTTATAGCCTAAAATGTTATACCGTTAATAAATAGCATTCTAAATCAATTTCATTTTGTTTTTGTTGTTTGATTCAAATATTAAGGTTTCACAGGACACATTAGAGCTCACCTGTAGCAAAAGTTCTCCCTCTGGCAGCTCCTGAATGTGTGGTTTAGTGTTATTTGCTTGCTGATGTTTGGAGTTATTTGAGTTCAGGGTCACTGTGATGGCAAGCAAGCATTAAAGTGGCTCTGCACAATAGCTAAAAGAGATAATACACATTTTTTATCAAAGACATGAGGAGAAAGTTAGGGATAACAATTTGTGATATGTAATAATATCATATGAGGGTACTTGATCAGGCATAATCAAACAAGAGCACAACTTCCTGTATTAAAAAAGAATTTCCTGCATTAATAATGATTGTGAGAGGGAAATAATGAAATAATGTATAACAATGGAATCTTGAAACATGGAGCTGTTGGCATCTGAACTACCAAAACCTGAAAGCAAATTATAATGCTTAGTGGTTAACAATACACTTCGTCACATGATAAGTTTGCTCATGGAGTGGTTATGACATGCAAAGGCAATGAGAGGGCAGTATCTGTAAAAACACAGACACTCGGTCAATAACAAATAAGAGTGCTCATTACAAAAACGAAAAAATATTTGAAAAATCTAGTTTTAAACACGTGCCAAGTTATTAGAAACATGTTGGTTTCATATAATAATTTTTTTTACTTAAACTTTAACTCAAAACCTGTAATCAAAAACAGTTATTTCACCCTGACATCAAAGATAAGCTGTATTCAAGCTGTATTTATTGTATGAATCAAATAAATATTATATATATTATATATATATTAATAAATTAAAATAAATGCATTTTTAAAAAGTGACCCAATTATGTAACTTATTAACTAATTGATAAAATGTATAAACTGGGAACTTCAAGTTCTCAAGTGTACGTACTATACAGTAACTTTGTTGTAACAATGGCAAGAAGACACAAAAAATACTCTTGATTCTGCCAGGCAAACTAATTTCTATTGAGAACAAAGAATCTATCCACAGTCTGCACTTACTAGAGATGACATTAATGGATTAAAAGGTGAGTATTAGTCATTGTATCAACAACCCCCTGGATTTGGAAGTGTGTGCCAGTAAAACATTAAGATCATATCTCAGATGGTGTTCCTGCACTCTTCTCATACAATGTCTGTCACTGTCTGACCCTAAAGATCCCTAGACACTGGTTCACATCAAAATTTGGCAGGGTCTTTGATGCTACACAGCACCTCAGGTCAAAGTTTGCTGCTGGAGCCAGTAACTATCAAACAGTTGTTTCGTAACTCTTTTCACCAAAGTCAAGAGGTCAATGAGTCTGTTTCAATTACTCACGCAACCCCAGACCCTCCCCAGCACTGGCCTCCAGACAGTGGGAGTAATTACACACAAAACACACACGCAACAATCAGCACTCCTGCTTAGCCTGTTTCTCATGGAATCCCTTCAATGCTGGCCACCTCACCACACTTCTGCATTAGTCAGGATAGAGGGAAGAACATAAGCTAGCAGAAATAGGGTGTAAATTTCAATTCAGTCAGCCACTATTCCTGGCCTTTTATATTTTTTTCATATTGCCCAATTCCCTAAATAATCACTTCCCTGGAAAACAGTTCTGGATATTTTTTTCACTTGACAGCTTCTTGCTTAACAAAACTTGGACTGTTGTCTCTATAAATCTCAATAAGATGTACAACTGCACCCATGATTGATTGAATTGAATTTCTTTATTGTTATTGTATGCATACAACTTTCATTGTACCCACCAACAAAATTTCACATGCAAACTCTACACTAAATGCAGTTAAAAAATAAATAATGAATGAATAAAAGTAACAATCTATATATAATCAGTCACAACACACTTAATAAGCAATACTATAAATCAATCAATCAATGAATGACCCACAAAACATATTAAATTACATTACTTATTAAATTACTTATTAAATTAAATACTATTACAACTCTAAAAAAACTTTGATAGCTTGATTCAGAGCATTAACTGCTCTGGGAATAAAACTGTTCCTCAAACGTGACGTACGGGCATAAAATGTCTTATAGCGCCTACCAGACGGCAGTAGTTCAAACATGTGGTTGCATGGATGTGTAGAGTCCTTACAGATGCTGATAGCCTTCGCTAAACAGCGTGACCTAGATATCTTCTAATGCTGGTAGTTCAACTCCGATTATCCTCTGTGCTCGCAAGACAACCCTCTGGAGTGCTTTCCTATCATTAACTGTACAGCTAGAAAACCATACAGAAATGCAATATGTTAGAATGCTTTCTATTGTACAATGATAAAAAGTGATCAGCATCTGTTAAGGCAAACAAGCTTTCCTTAATGTCCTTAAGAAAAACAGTCTTTGCTGAGCTTTCTGTACCAATGCCGTGATATTTGTGCACCAAGTAATGTCCTCTTAGATGTATATGCCCAAAAACTTGAAACTGGACACTCTTTCCACTTCGTCCCCATTGATAAACACTGGAGCATATTCCAGCTGCTGTGCTCTCCCAAAGCTGATGATTAACTCCTTAGTCTTCTCTGTATTAAGGGTCAAATTGTTCTTAGAGCACCAGCTTACCAAGTTCTCTATCGCCCCTCTGTAGGCTGATTCGTTGTTGTTAGTAATCAGTCCAATCACTGTTGTGTTATCCGCAAATTTAACAATAATGTTATCGGAAGATGCAGGAACACAATCATGAGTGAAGAGGGAATAAAGGATGGGACTCAGTACACATCCTTGCGGCATGCCTGTGCTCAATGTTATAGTTGAAGACAATTGTGTGCCCAGTCTCACCACCTGCGGGCGTTCTGAGAAGAAATTTAGGATCCAGTTACATAATAATGAACTGAGTCCTAAGTCATGAAGTTTAAGAATAAGCATGCTGGGTATGACAGTATTAAAAGCAGAGCTAAAATCGACAAATAACATTCTCGCATATGTGCCATGTCTATCCAAATGGGACAAGACAGAGTGAACAGTCAATGAGATGGCATCCTCTGTAGATCTGTTAGCCCTGTATATGAACTGATACGGGTCCAATCAATCAATTAAATCAATCAAGAGCACAACTTCCTGTATTAGAGGGGTCCTATTATGCTTTTTCACTTTTTGAATTTTAGTCAGTGTGTAGTGCGTATGTTTGAGCATAAAAAAAGATCTTCAAACTTACAAATCTCAAAGTCCACTCCAAAGGGAGATATTTCATTTAAAAAAAAAATCCCTTTTCAAGAACTACAATGAATGGCTCATTTGGACTACAGCGTTTGTTTTTGGGGTTTTGTGATATCACAAAGAGGCCCATTAGAATATCATTAAAATAAATCCCGCCTACGGAAATTCGAATGGTTGGGGGATAAAAAATAATACATATGCACTTATCTGTACAAAACAAATGCAGTTATTTTTAAGCGGTTGTTGACATCCTATCTAAAACGTGATTTAGCCAAAAAACAACAACAATTGAACCAGACAGTTATAGAAGTGCAGTATAGCAATATTGACCGGAGTAGACGGAACTTGCTGCTTTGGCAAGGGGCGTGGCAGTACTGAAACACCGTCTAAGCTGTTCGCCAATCACAATGCACTGGGACAGCTAACCAATCACATCACATTTCGTTTTTCGGAAGGCGGGCCTTCATCAAACCCGGAACTAATCGAGCCGTTTGTGCCAGGCTGGGGAGAAAGGTACTGTAATAATGTAAATTATGTAAAAAAATAATGCGTTTTTCGAACCACCAAGCATGAGAGCATGTTCTAATACACCCCGAAAACAAAATCAAGACATTGTAAAAGAGCATAATAGGACCCCTTTAAAAAAGAATTTCCTGCATTAATAATGATTGTGAGAGGGAAATTATTCTCACAGTTATGAGAGCATAACTGTGCACGGCTTCTCTGAAATACATGCATACACTACATAATATTAAACTCTATAAAAGTCTATTCTCGGACTGTTGTTAAACAAACGATTATTAACTTGTCCTGCCAACATTTTACCTTTACCTAGCCACCTAAATGTTTTGTATGAGTCAAATTTTACATATACAGTGTATAACTGTCACTTGTATGTTCCTGTTTGCCCTTTTTTGGTCTTCCTGTTCCTGTCCTCATTATGCTTATTTGGTTCCACCTGTGTTTCCCTTGTTTCCTTGTTATGTTGATTAATTCCCTCGTTTCCTCCCTTGTTACTTAAGCCCTGTGTTTTGATGTCTCGAGTGTCGGCTGTTAAATGTCATCCCAGAGTTCCTGTGTGTGTTATCCTTTGTTCATTTGAATTAAATCCTAGTTGAAGTGTTCTCCTGCGTCTCCTCATTCCTTCCTCCCCGAGTGACCGTGACAGAACAGCTGGCCGTGACAGTAAGCGGCGCCCCTTCTACCCGTGTTTGTTTTTTGTTTTTTGAATAGTGTTTTTGTTTTTTTTCCCCGTTCGTTTCTCCCTGCCCAAATGGAGGAACGAGCGATGTTCATCGCCGTGGCTCAGGCGAGCCCCGACCCTGTCAGCTACGCGAGAGCGTTCGTGCCGCTCGCCCTCGCCAGCTCCCTTGAGGGGGAAACCCTCGTGACGCTGTTCCGGATCGGGATTACTTACCATCGCCCCGTGGAGCTCTCAGACACCACCAACCTCGACTGGAAGGAGGCAGTCATCCGGTGTCTGGAGAGCCTCCGATCCCGATACGGGACCCCTCCGCCGGCCATTCCTCAGTCAAGCCTGCCGGCCGCGGCTTTCTCCAGCCTGCCGGCCGTTCCGAAGTCTAGTTCCGAAGTTCCTGTGGCAAGCCCGCCGGCCGTTCCGAAGTCTTGTTCCAAAGTTCCTGTGGCAAGCCCGCCGGCCGTTCCTGTGGCAAGCCCACCAGCCGTTTCTGTGGCAAGCCCGCTGGCCACTCCAAAGTCAAGCCCGTCGGTTGTGGCTCACTCCCGCCCAGAGCTCGCTCCAGTGTCGGCTCCAGCCCCAGAGCTCGCTCCAGTGTTGGCTCCAGCCCCAGAGCTCGCTCCAGTGTCGGCTCTAGCCCCTAGATTCGCTCCAGTGCCCGCTCATCGAAAGTGCCTTGCTGTGCCTGCTCCTCCAGAGCTCCCTCCAGTGCCAGCACCTCTTAAGCGCTTTCCAGATCCCCAGTTAAGCCCAGGGAGGGCTCCTGATTCCTCGTT
>NW_015539845.1:556560-556875 GCF_001515605.1 Sinocyclocheilus anshuiensis
GTATAGCCCACGGAGGGCTCCTGTTCCCGAGTTTAATCCAGTGAGGGCTCCTGTCCCCGAGTTTCGAGTTTAGCCCAGTGAGGGCTCCTGTCCCCAAGTTTAGCCCAGTGAGGGCTCCTGTCTTCGAGTTTAGCCCAGTGAGTGCTCCTGTCCCCGAGTTTAGCCCAGTGAGGGCTCCTGTCTCCGTGCTTAGCGGAGTGCCTGTTCCTCCAGAGCGCCCCCCAGGATTCCTAGTTTTCTCCAAGAAAATTTGGGGGGGGGGCATATACCCGTGGCCGAGCCAGCTAAGGCCACGGAGGATCCGCCATGGCCTCC
>NW_015539845.1:556958-561715 GCF_001515605.1 Sinocyclocheilus anshuiensis
CGAACCGATTCGTGAAAATTCATCCAACATCCTACTCAAAATTTACTCGCTCTCTCTCTCTATAGATTTTTGATTACATGTTAAAGTGGGCCTTAAAATCGCCTTTATTCATGGTGTTTGTTAAAATATCAGATGTACTGTAAATATCCCATACGTTCACTATATATATATATATAACCATTCAAATGTTTGGAGTCAATAAACTATTGATTTTTTTTTTTTTAAAGAAATTAATACTTTTATTCAGCAATTAAATTGATGTACAGTACATGATACTATTTATTAGAATGTTACTAAAGATTTGTATTTCAAGTAAATGTTGTTCTTTTGAACTTTCTAAGTGTCCTAAATTATGAAATATTCTTTCACAAAAATATTAAGCAGCACAACTGATTTGAACATGAAAATATATATTAAAAAAATAGTTCTTGAGCACCAAGTTGGCATATTAGAATGATTTCTTTGAAACTGAAGACTGGAGTAATGGCTGCTGAAAATTCAGCTTTGCACTTTCTAACAGGAAAAAAATGACATTTTAATATATATTTTAAAAAGGAAAATAATTTTAAGTTGTAATAATTTTTAACAATATTACTGTTTTTATCCGGGAGGGGGGCGATCTGTCACGTGTATGTTCCTGTTTGCCCTTTTTTGGTCTTCCTATTCCTGTCCTCATTATGTTTATTTGGTTCCACCTGTGTTTCCCTTGTTTCCTCGTTATGTTGATTAATTCTCTTGTTTCCTCCCTTGTTACTTAAGCCCTGTGTTTTGATATCTCGAGTGTCGGCTCTTAAATGTCATCCCAGAGTTCCTGTGTGTGTTATCCTTTGTTCATTTGAATTAAATCCTAGTTGAAGTGTTCTCCTGCGTCTCCTCATTCCTTCCTCCCCGAGTGACCGTGACAGAACAGCTGGCCGTGACAGTAAGCGGCGCCCCTTCTACCCGTGTTTGTTTTTTGTTTTTTGAATAGTGTTTTTGTTTTTTTTCCCCGTTCGTTTCTCCCTGCCCAAATGGAGGAACGAGCGATGTTCATCGCCGTGGCTCAGGCGAGCCCCGACCCTGTCAGCTACGCGAGGACGTTCGTGCCGCTCGCCAGCTCCCTCGAGGGGGAAACCCTCGTGACGCTGTTCCGGATCGGGATTACTTACTGAAGACTGGAGTAATGGCTGCTGAAAATTCAGCTTTGCACTTTCTAACAGGAAAAAAATGACATTTTAATATATATTTTAAAATGGAAAATAATTTTAAGTTGTAATAATTTTTTACAATATTACTGTTTGTATTTTTTAATCAAATTAATGACCATAAAGACTTATTTCAAAAACATTAAAATACTGACCCCAAACTTTTGAAATGAATATATATTCATTTAATATTTACCTTATAAAAAGTATTATTGATAATACTATACTACTATTAGGTGATTGATTGCAATAATAACAACAGTTGTAATAATAATTATAACTGAAAGCTGTAAGTTCATTTACATATTACGCATAACATTACTGATCTGATTTCAGCTTTCATGACTATCAAAAGCCATTCTTGTAAATTCAACAAAACTGACCTTATTTATTGTAAATAGCTAGATTAAATCAGCAGAATTCAACAACAATGTTTGCATGCATACTGTAACTCTATAGTGCAATATAATCTATTTTCAAGGACCAACAGTGCACCATCAGTGCCTTGAATTTTGTAATTCATACATTAAATCTTTTGGCCAGCTGCAAGAAAAAAAATACAGCTGCAAGCAGCGATTACCGGGGTTCAAGCGCTTTAAGGCCTTTATGTCTTCTATGCTGTTAGGCTCTAGGCCAAAGTGAATTGTATGGCTGACACCAGAACATATCCATGATGGAGAATACGATCACACACACCGAGTAATGAAAGGGTTAAACTATATTACTTAATAGATACTGTATTAATACACACTAAGCATGCTCACAAAAAACACTTTGTTGTAGATAAAGATATTTGAAATAACTGATAGGTAACAAAATGCTTACTGTAAGTCTGCTGTTTATGGCACCCTTTTTTCAGGTTTAAAGGGCACCTATTATGCCTCTCCTGAATGTGCCTGTGAAGTTTCAGCTCAAAATACCATACAGATCGTTTATTATAACGTGTTGAAAAGTGTCATTTTTGGGGCAGGTCTAAAAAGTGCTGTTTCAGGGGTGTGCTCCCTTACATGAACATGAGCGGCAACTTCCCGCTGACTCCAGAAGGGGGCGAAGCCTAGACGTCTCTGCTTTGCATATGGCAATAAACAGAGAGGAGAAGCAACATGAGCGAGAGTGAGAGGACCGGTATTCAGCCGTACATGTACGAACCGGACAGCAGAAGAAACAATATTAGGCCCGTTCGAGATGCATCACCGCTGTGCAGACCGATCGGCGTTTGACATCAAAGTACCGCGAGTGTGATTAGAGAGCAGATGACTCTTTGAGCTTTTGAATCGCTCTCGCGGTATTTTGATGTCATTCGCCGATCGGTTTGCGCAGCACCGATGCATCTTGAACGAGCCTAATGCGAATGAACCAGAATGTCTTGGAATGGTAGTTTGAATCATTTATGTATTTGTATAGTTTTTCACAGCCGCTTTGTAACGACGAATGCGACACAGCCGATCGCACGCAAACAAAATGGCGGACATGGCACAACACACTGAGAGCTGATGGTAATACACGCCTGTCAGTCAATAGCGTTGAGCGGGGCTACCGCAATATGACGTCATATTGAGGACAGGATTCAAACCGCTCGTTTTTTAAACCTGGTTTGGTTTTATAAAGATTAAAAAAAAGATTGGATGGATGTTTAGCATTCTAAGATGGCTGTGTACACACAATTCCAACACACATTTCTGTCCAAACACCTTGTAAAAGTGGATTTTGCATAATAGGTTCCCTTTAACTTTAATCATAATGTGGCATAATTGTACAAATTTACATGTCTGTATGAATGCATTGGTAAACTTTGACTAATGTGAGTTTAAATGTAATAATAATGATTTTATAACGTCTAAATATAAATCCAAAAGTAAAACCTGAGAAAAGAATGTATTAGTGAATAGAATGAGCAAATGAGTGATTCTTTACTGTCCTCTAGTGTATATAATTGCAATTTCAGGGAAATTACTATAGACATATAGTGTTTTTAACCTTTAAAACTACTACAGTGTCAATTTTTGTCCAGTCAAAAATTTTGCATGCTTGTTTAGAATCAGATGATGCACGAGTTTACAAAGTTTTGTGAAGTTTTGAGTTTTCTTTGAGGATTCAGAAGCTTTTGGGTACACTACATCTCTAGACAACATTTTTAATTGCCCCTGTTATAGCTGTCCAAATGTAAAGGTTCAAAATTTTTGGATAATTATTGACCTAGAGAGTCCAGCGAATTGTACTGCATTGATTTTATTGATTTTGAGATAAAACCAGGACTAGTTCACAAAAGTAGGTTTTCTTTAAATCATCACAAATATTTAAAGAACAATTTGATTGACAGCAGTGATCCTAGAGGCAAACTTGTTCAGAATGAGGAGATCTATCATATTATATGAAGATCTAGTGTATGTGTGAATATATTTACTTTTTTTTTCAATTTGGGACCATTTACCATAGAAATATAGTGTTTTTGAAGTCTTTTTGACTGTTATAGCACCACCTATGGTCCGATCTCCATAAAACTTTACATGCTTAGAATCACCTGTCGCATATGCTCTCCTAGCTTTGTGAAGTTGTGAGTTTTCATTTAGGATTTATAGCTTTGTGAAGTTTTGAGTTTTCATTTAGGAAAGTCCAGAGAATTGTGCTGCAGTGCTTTTATTTGAGGTTGAGCGAAAAACCCTAGGACTAGTTTGCAAAAGTAGTTTTTTTATATAATTGAGAATATTTAATGAACAATTTGATTGACAGCAGTGGTTCTTGAGGCAAAGTTGCTCGGTATGGGGAGATCTATCAAATGATATGAATATTGTGTGGATGGGTGAAACACCATGTGATTACAGAGGTGTAAAACTCGTTAGTGCCACCTAGTGGCCGATTTCAGAATTCTTCCAGAGACCTTTAGGGCCATGAGTCGAACATGCCCAGCGTGTTTCATTCCAATCGGCCTCCGTTAACCTTATCTAATAGGTGCTCAAACTTAATTGTTTTTTGAGATATGCGAATTTCCATAGATACTTGTGGCACTGTGGACAAAGACACGGCCAGGGCCGGATTAACATAAGGGCTAGGCGGGGCTGAAGCCCCAGGGCCCACGGATTGAGGGGCCCCGACGTGATTGGCTGTGGAGGAAAGGAAAATTAAACCTAGAATTGATTGGCCATCGGGAGCACCCGAGCTTTTCACGGTGTGCCGATTGCCGAAATCCCACCACGCCCCCACATATTAGTGTCTGCGCTATTTCAGTCCAAAAGATATGAGCGATAAAAAATGTCTTTGTACTCGTTTACACTAGAGTTACGGGTATCTTTTAATCGCCTCGGCTTTACTGTAGCGCATGGGAAACAAACACTAAAAGCCAAGTGATGAAACGGCACTAAGTTAGGCATGTTGTTGGTTTAGATGCAGTGATAAGTTTATTTAGCTCATTCTGTCCTTTATTTGTAAAGCACTGCAGTTTTTCTTTGGGTGCGATGAATGAAGCTGAAGTACTAGACGCTGTAGAATCTAAATTTGTTATTGTATTTCTGATGTTATCTATTTTATCAGTGAAGAAATTCATAAAGTCATTACTATTAAACTGTGAGGGAATAT
>NW_015539845.1:564681-576151 GCF_001515605.1 Sinocyclocheilus anshuiensis
ACAGTAGCCAGAGCAAGAGATACGATAGATTTCTTTTGCATATCTGACAGTGTAACATTAAGCATTAGTATTTCGAATGAGTTAAACCTGTATCCTGTCTTCTGAGTAACATTGAGAATATTGCTATATATTGTTGCAACACCGCCGCCACGACCAGTCTGACGGGGCTCATGCTTATAACAGTAGCTTGGTGGAGTAGATTCATTTAGACCAATATAATAATCTGGTTTGAGCCAGGTTTCAGTCAAGCAGAGTACATCAAAACTATTATCTGTGATAATTTCATTTACAATAATTGCTCTGGGTGCGAGTTATCCAATGTTTAGGAGCCCAAACTTTAAAAATTGTTTTTGTTCATTTATTTTTCATTTTTCTGGTTTAATCACGATCAGATTTTTTTTCTAGATCCTGCATTAAATTTATATTTTGACCTCACTATTCGGGGAACAGACACAGTCTTTATAGATTGGACAGCGCACGTACTTTTATCATTTAAGTGGGTAGAACAAAAGCCATCATAGCAGTTATTTGAGAATTGGCTTACTAGTCATATGTGACCCTGGACCACAAAACCGCTGGGTTAAGTTGCTGGGGTATATTTGTAGCAATAGCCAAAAATACATTGTATTGGTCAAAATTATAGATTTTTCTTTTATGCCAAGAATCATTAGGATATTAAGTAAAGATCCTGTTCCATGAAAATATTTTGTAAAATTCCTACTGTAAATATATTAAAACTAAAACTTAATTTTTGATTAGTAATATGCATTGTTAAGAACTTAATTTGGACAACTTTAAAAGCGATTTTCTCAATATTTAGATCAATGGAAAGCTTATTTATTCAGCTTTCAGATGATGTATAAATCTAAATTTCTGAAAATTTACCCTTATGACTGGTTTTGTGGTCCAGGGTCACATATGGAGCGTAGCGTCCTGGAGATGTTGTCCGACAGGAGTTTCGCTCTGACTCTGCTGGGGTGCAGGCCATCAGTGCAAAAAAGCCTAGGTCACTCCCAGAAAAGATTCCAATTATTAACAAAGAGCAGTTTCTGTTCTTTACACCATGACAATAACCATTCGTTTAAAGCAAAAGTCTACTGAACCTTTCGTGTCCTCGTCGATACGTGGGAAGCGGTCCTAACACGATGATCATTGTCGCGGGCGATGTGCTGCGCACTGTCTCGATCAGAATCCTGAAATCCCTCTTCAGTGTTTCCGTCTGCCGCAGCTTGGTTTCGTTAACCCCCGCGTGCAGCACGACCGATCCGATGCTCTCGTCACCCTTCAGGATCGTGGGTATCTGCGCAGACACATCGAGAACACGAGCACCAGGGAAACAGTGAGTGTGCACTTTACCTTCAGCTAACATAGCACGGACATGCCGGACAATGGAGTCTCCGACGATCACAGCGTCTCGTTCCGTCTCGCGGAGGGGAGCGAAGCGGTTCCGGATGGAGATCTCGAAGACCGGAAGCGGCGGAGGGGGAGAGGTCCTCACCCGGGGCCTGGTTTGCGTCTTTCGCTGCGGGTGCACCCAGGGTCCGGAGTAGAGGTGGTGGGAGTGTTAGCAGTGCGCTGTATACTTACCCCGGTCTTGTGAGCATCAGCCGATGTTTCGAGCACGGCTCTCCGGTCTCGCAGCTGGGCCTGCTTCTCCACCAGGTCGCGGATCTGCATCTCCACTGCCTCCAGCTCGAGCTGCTTAAGCAGCAAACTTTGCAAAACACAAAATATATATCACTGCCAAAACTTTTGGCCACGACTGTAGAATACGATAGGGGATATAGTCACACGTTATAGAAACGGAAATGATGGTGTATAAAATTGATTTTAAGATAAAAATAGACAATAAAGAATTAACTTGACGGAGCTCAAACTCAAAACACGTGGTAGCAACAAACAGGAAGTGACGCATAGTGCACTGTCTGATGCGATACTTTAGCTGACGGCTGCATGGTTAGAATTTGATCTCTAATAGTATCGATCTTGGAAGTAAAGAAGTTCATAAAGTCATTACTGCTGTACTGCTGGGAAATGTCTGCACCTGTTGATGCTTTATTTTTCGTTAATGTAGCCACTGTATTGAATAAATGCCTGTGGTTGTGTTTGTTTTCTTCTAAAAGAGGCGAAAAAGTAAGCAGATCTAGCAGTTTTTATAGCTTTTCTATAAGCAGAAGTACTTTCCCTCCATGCGATATGAAATATCATTTTCCGGGCTGCTCTAAGGCGCGAGTGTGCTTGTTATACCATGCTGTCAACTGTTTTCCTTAATCATCTTTAAGCGTAGAGGAGCAATTGTATCTAACGTGCTAGAAAAGAAAGAGTCCATAGTTTCTGTTACAACATCAAGTTTTTCTGAGCTATTCTTTTCTGAGACAAGTCAGGAAGATAATTTACAAAGCAGTCTTTTGTTTTAGAAGTGATGGTTCTACCATATTTGTAACAAGGAGTTGAGTTTGCAGCTGATAATGATCCGAAATGATATCACTCTGCTGCATAATTTCAATGCCATTACCATCAATTCCATGTGACAGTATTAAATCTAAAGTATGTTTACGACAATGAGTAAAGGAATTGATCCTAAGATGGCAAGGCCTGGTGTTATATCATGAGAAGGCCCAGATGGAATCTGCATATGTGAATCCTTTTCTGTGCTAATTTATGGATACATTTGAACTAAATACTGTGGAATGTATTTACATAGGGTCAAATGTGATAAATAGATGGCTTGTATTTTTATAGGCCATGAAATTTCAGGGGTGTTTGAAGTTCCTGTTTGGGCAGAATGAAAGGACAGCAGAAGGCAAACCCATCCCTCCTCAGCTGGCTCTGTTTGCCCTGGCCTGCCCTCTGCAGCCGCCGTCCATACTGGAGATCCGCACCAAGAGCTGCTTTTTTAAAACCAAGCATAAGCTGGATTTCACGCCCACCACGTGTGACACAAAGTAAGAAATATAAACCCCTATCAATCATGTGTGAAGAAACTCCTGGTTTTATTCTTTGTTTGTTTTTCACTTTAGTTTGTTTCAGTTGACTTGTAGATTTGTGAAAGTTAAAAATGACTGAGGGTAGCACTCTAAATTTCTAAACAATAATTGGCTTCTGATATGGTGCACTATTCCTCTGCTCTCAAATATCTCTTGCATTCAAAGCTATGTGTTTTTTTGTTCCTCCACGGAGGGAAGATTGTTCTTGGCTACACAGAGGAAGAGCTATGTTACCGCGGCTCAGGCTATCAGTTCATCCATGCAGCTGACATGCTCTACTGCGCCGAGAACCACATACAGAGTAAGACTCCCTTAAATCAATGTGGATAAAAAAAAATGTATACTCACCTTATTCGCACCCACCGCTGGGTTTCAACATTTCTTCTGTCAGAGTGGAGGTCTAACTGTTGTGGAAATAAACGTATTGCTCCTAAAGTGACTATTCATCCAAAAAAGAAAAATCGTTTACTCTCACTCATGTTGTTCCAAGACATATTCAAAACATACATTTTTCTAATTAATTTAATAATTTCTCTCCCCTGCAGTGATGAGGACGGGTGAAAGTGGGTTGACTGTTTTCAGACTGTTGACTAAACAGAACCTCTGGGTTTGGGTACAGTCCATCGCCAGACTTGTCTACAAAAATGGGCAACCAGATTGCATCATCGCCTTTCAGAGAGTCATCACATATGCTCTTATTTGTGTCTTTGTGAAAATTTTGTCTCTTTATCTTTCATACTGAACAACCTGTAAATGAGATAGTACTTATAGTAAATAAGTAATTACAGGTAATTTTTATAATAATAGTCAGCACGAAATTAGAATTCACCCAATTTATTTGCTAAATACTTGTTATTGATCTTATTGTGAATATGAATGACTCATCCATACATATATTTAATTTTTTGACCTCGTAATTTTTAATGCTCCGATGACATTTACATTTACATTTAGTCATTTAGCAGACGCTTTTATCCAAAGCGACTTACAATTGGGGGATACATAAAGCGATTCTTCTTAAAGAGGCAAACAGACACAGGAAGTGGTTGTAATACCAAGTTCTTAGACATTGTTCAAATAAGTACAAGCTAGAAAGAGAAGGAATAAATAAAGAGAGAGATTTTTTTTTTTTTTTTTTTTTTTTTGATGAGACAGAAGTAGTGACAGATATTTTCTTTCGACGTACATCTGAGTAATGCATTATGGAAAAAAAAAAAAATGTAGGATGGGGACTTGGTTCCATCCATGGATTGTTGATTGGATTTTGAAATGTGTGCCTTACACTCAAAAATGGAGGCTGAAGAATGTGAGAATGCAGGGGTGGGGTTTAAGTGAATGATAGAAGTCTGGCATTCTTTACCAGTGAAAAGTTCACCAGATAATCAAATTATATGGCAGTTTATTTTTTAAATTTCAATTTATTAAATATTCACTTTAGTTAAATTGTCATTACTCAATTCTCGAGTGAAACAGCAGACTTGGTGACTTATGCTGGACGTATCCAATCATTTAGTCTGCTTAAGCCCCAAGTAATTTTTTTTCTTGAATGTTATGGACAGTCTATAGTCAGCAAAGGCAAAGCGTGAAAACAAAAAACCTACGCTTTTTTTCTAACTTTTTAGCTTTGTTGCAAGCACTTTTATTTGCTACAAATCTAGTATTAATATTGTTATTTGGTAATAGCATTCAATATTGTTTCTCTTTAGGCGTCTTGCTTGGTAATGAGTCCTTCTGTCTTCTACAGGAACGAGGAAGTTGAGGAGAACCTGAGAAAGCGTGCTATGATGGTTCCCTTTAGCTTTACTACAGGAGAGGGTATTCTTTATGACATGAACCTGCCCATATCTCTGGGTAACACCATACCTTCTGATACCACTGCTCTGAATGACAGTACCCAACCTAGAACCACCGGAACTGTAGACCCTGACTCCTTGCTGGGCTCCATGCTGAAGCAGGATGAGTCAATATATGTGTGTCCTGCAGATGAGCGCTCACTGTCGGTTCAGGGCTTAGGGAAGGAGGATCTTGGTGGGATCTTCTCCAGTTACTAGCAAGAGATTGTTCTTTCAGTCTCTGAAAGTTCTCTTTTCAAACAAGAGCCAATAATCAGTTCTGGAGGAGACGACAGCTGTGAGATACTGAACTTCATGGGGAGTTTAGGGATCAGCCCAGAAGATCTGAAGTTCCTCCAAGAAGAACTGTTCCTCAGGATTGACCTTGATGGCTGGAATGACGTGGCAGACCTCACAAATGGCATCTTCTCCTATGTACAACACTCTCTCAGGACAAAGACAGACTGTACAGTGTCTGGTGACAATGTGAAGGAGAAGGATCTCATCGGGAAGCCTTTGCAGACCTTCACACCTCCACAGCAAGCGTCTGCATTTCTCCTACAGGATTCATGCGATCCTCTCACATTATTACCTCAGGAACAACAGATGACTGAACCTTCTTTCGCCACAAAGAACCTTCTTCAGATGTTAAAGGTTCTTTATGGAACCATTTAGACAAAAAGGTTCTTCAATGTCATCGTGAAGCACCTTTATTTTTAAGAGTGTACCTTCCACCTCTCCATCCGCTGGAGTGTAAAACACTCAGAAATGCTCAGGTTTGTGGGAACCTCAGTGAAGTTCTGGCCAGCGACACTCAGCAGGTTCCTCCCCCTTTCCAGCCAGAGCTTCAGCAGCCTGGATGCTTTTACCTGGAGACACCCCCTCTGGTTCTGAAGCACCCCTACAGGAACCATTTGAGCACGGTGTCTTTCAGCTGCTCCCAGCAGCACTCTCCACCTTATATCACTACAGGTGATACAGGTATGAGTGAGTTCACTGCTCAGGACCTTGAGGAGCTGCTCAGTGGCCTGGATGGTGATGTGGAGAGGACCAAGCACTCAGGACCAAACAGAGGAGTGGGTGTCGGATTGAGCCTGGATCAACAAGATTACATAGGCCAGGTAAGAGCCAAACCAAATGCGAGGGTCACCTACCTTCACTCTTAAACATAAAGGTTCTCTATTGTCATCTATGGTTCCATAAAGAACCTTTAACATCAATGGAAGCTTTCCATTGCACAAAAGTTTCTTTATAATGGAAAAGGTTCTTTAATTTTTGAAAATGTTCTTCACACGAAGAAAAAATGGTTATTTTAAGAGCTGCTTACTGAATGGTTCTTTGGGGAACACAAAATGATTATTCTATGGCATCACTGCAGAAATCCTCTTTTGGAAGAGTGTTGTTACTAGGTGGGTCTTATGGTACTTTGATGTTTAGAGATTTGATGTGTGATGAAATCAATATTTGTAATTAAAACTTGTTGTATAGTCAGTCACCAAAATGATCAGGGCTGGTTGTCGGTAAACATTTCCAGATTGCGATTCACAAGCTCTTGATTCAATTCTGATCCATTTGGATATATTTAAGTTACAATGAACATTCTGTTTATATGTGAGAAACGTTCTCTCAGCTAATGCTGTAAAATACACAGGGAACCGTCTAACTTGGTACATTATGACCAAATTCATTTAAAATTTTAAAATAATAAGACCCACATTATGTAGTAGAATTGCTACTTATTATACAGCCAATATATCAGTTTAAAACACATTTTAAGTAACGTTTCTTTTGTAAAACTGTTATAACAATTTATATATTAATATAATTGTATGTGTAGATTTATTATAAGGACCAGCTCAAAAGAGTAATTTGTTTTTTTATTTGGACTACACTGGTTGCACTGTATGAATTTGATTAATCAAAAAGAACAGGTTCATAAAAGGTATTTGTTCATACATTTGCCTACATTGGTCGCACTGAATGTTATTGTTTGCAGCCCATTCAGTTCAAACTGTAAACTCTTTTGCTGTGGGGCTGTACAATCTGTGCTGGAAAACATTGATCTTGGGATTTAAGAATTTATATTATGGTGATTCTAATTAATTTTTACACAGCCATACTAAATCCATTCAAATTGTTCTAATGATACAAAAATCATCTCTAATCAGTTTCAGAATGGAGGCCACACAAGGAGAGTAATACAACACATTTGACTCAACATCCCAACCAGCGTCAGAACAACAACGGATCTTATCCAAATCTGTCTTTAGGAGAACACTTGTGACTGATCAGCTGACAATCATGAAGAAACGGAGCAAAAAAACTTGGTGGCACTTGGTTCATACCTATCAGTGTTCACCATGCTCTGGGCTGGGCCTGGGCCTGGGCCAGAAAAGAGCACCAGCAGAGGACAGGATTAGGAGGAGGAAGCAGAAATTGGGGTGAAGGAAAGGCTGCCCAGGTGAAAAAGACGTAGTATTAAATGTATTAAAAATATACTTGAAATTCAAGTAGTATGTTTATAATACATTTGTATTCCCAACATGCTTATTTGAAGTGCAATAAAAATATATTGAATTGCATTTTAATATATTTCTAAAAAGTATACTAGAAACAAGACACTTGACTAAGACAACCAATCAGAACATGACACAATGAACAAGGGAACCAATGACATGAATACATGAGGGCAAGGGAAGCATGACACAAGCAGGGACCATGACTAAACTAACTAATAAAAGACATGAACATGAAACAAAACCCAAACCCCACATTACAAATATTTGGAAAAGTACAATATTTTGAAAAACATTTTTACAATGTACAAACGTTTGTCAACTATTATTAAGCATTGCGATATTTAAAATATGTTTAAATATATTTCTTTTTCACCTGGGTGAAAATGGACAAAGTAAGGTACAAATGTCCTGTGGCTCAGCATGACATCTAAGATGAATGAAGAACCAGCCTGTTTGTATCAGTTAGATATTAGAATCATTCATCAGTGGCTTCCCTCTTATATGAACAGTGCTGTCACAGTACTTTGATAAATGTCTCTTTAAATGTCTCTCATGAGATTTTGCAAATCTATTGGCCTGCCAAAAGCATGTCCCAAAGCAATATATACAGTGTACTTCAGCAAATGCCAAACAAGCCATGTTTTTTTTTCAAATATGCAATAACGTTTAGAAAGTAGGTCAACACAGCTATCTAATTTGCAGCTCTTCACATGCTAGCTTGTTTATTCTATAAAATGAAGTCAAAGGCCAAATATTATATAGTATATGATTTATTTGGGTGATTTACTCGACGCTGTGACTTCCTGTCTACAGTATTTTCAGTTGAGCTGAAGATTTTTCAATGTTTTGTGGGTGCTTTTCTTCCCTTCACTTTTTTTGAATAATTGAAATCATTAAATTAAAGTTTTTTTTCTTAGTATTTTTAGTATAGCATTTTGTAATATTAGTATGGGTAATCAGGGTAATCGGGAGCCTGTGTGGGTCTCCCTAGACTGTCATTTGTATAATAATTTATCATTTTCTGATCATTTATTTTTTGAGGGAAGCTATTGCAGACAATCAGACACATGTAGCACTTATGAACAGATGAATTCAGCTGTTTAGCTTCCGAGGAGACATAGACTTTAACCAAACTGTAAATCAAACAATGTTTAGTTTTCTACAAGAATGTATTCATAAAGCATTTAAATTGTTACACAAGCAGTTGAGATATTTTGATGGATGACCAAACTTGAAAGACCAAGACTTGGAAGTTTATTAATGCTTCTGAAAAAAGGGGTCAGTTTGATTGATTTTTTTTTTATTATTATATTTTGAAAGATGCCTATTATGCTCACCAAGACTTAATTGATTTTTGTTTTTTATTATTATATTTTGAAAGATGCCTATTATGCTCACCAAGACTTGGTTTTGATAAAAAAAAAGTCAATTTAAAATAATTATTTAAAAAATGTCACTTATTCCTATGATGTCAAAGCTGAATTTTCAGCGGTCATTACTCCAGTCTTCAGTGTCACATGATCATTCAGAAGTCATTCTAATATGCTAATTTGTTGCTCAAGAAACATTTCTTCCTATTATCAATCTTGAAAACAGTTGTGCTGCTAAATATTTTTGTGGAAAGCATTATACATGTTTATTTTTCAGGATTCTTTGAATATAAGGTTCAAATAAACTGTATTTTGCCTAAAATAGGAGTCTCTCTCATTACATTGTAAATGTATTTACTTTCACTTTTGATTAATTAAATGTGTCCTTCCTGAATAAAAGTATTAATTTCTTTAAAATATTGTTCTGACCCTAAACTTTTGTACAGCAGTGTAAATAGCTCAACTCAACTCTACTTTACTTATAGAGCACTTTCAACACCACAAGTGGAACCAAAGTGCTGTACAGAGAAAGAGAAAAGAGAAAACAGAAACAGAAACATAATATCAATGCAAACGGATGACACACACATACAAAGCATTTCAAAATGCTAAAGAGATCAAATAAGTTTTAAGCACACTGAAATAATGTACACCCAATGCAGGAGAAGATTTTACAGACAGAGGAAGGTCATTCCAGAGCCTAGGAGCTGCAACAGAGAATGCCCGATCACCTTTACATTTTAAACGAGATTGCGGAACCATAAGGAGCAATTGATTATTTGAGAGAGATCTACTGGATTGACAGAGACTGATAAAATCAGTAAGGTGCTAGGCCATGCAGAGCCTTAAAAACATACAACAACACTTGGTAATGAATTCTGTATCGTATGGGTAACCAATGCAGTTTGATTAACACAGGAGTAATATGCTCTCTCTTCTTAGTACCCATTAAAAGTCTGGCAGCTGAGTTCTGAACAAGCTGCAAACGAGAGAGAAAGAGGCTTGACTCACCCAGATACAACACATTACAGTAATCCAAACGGGATTAAACAAGGGCATGAACAAACTTCTCCATATCTTCAAAAGAGAGGATAGACTTCAATTTAGATATTGGTTTAAGATAAAAATAAAAAATAAATGTTTTTAACAACAGCATTGATTTGCCCATCAAATTTAAGTTCAGAGTCAAAAATGACACCAAGGTTTCTCACGCTAGACAGTCCCCCCCCCAGGAAACAACCCCAGGCAGAATGTAGTATATATAGTATAGATATGTAGTCATATCTACAGTACACACCCCTTATTACCAAATACAATCATCCCTGTATTATCCTCATTCAATTGGACAATGTTATTCACCAACCAGCACTTAACCTCAGTCAAACATTCATGCAGGGACTGAACGGCACGTTTATGCCCATGTTTCAGTAAATAAATTTAAGTATCATCCACATACAAATGAGAGTGAATCCTAAATTTTTCAAAAATAGAACCAAGAGGGAGCATATAAAAGTAAAATAAAATTGGTCCCAGAATAGAACCCTCAGGAGCCCCACACATAAGTGGGGCAACAGTAGAAGAATAATCCCCTAAACTGACTGAGAAGGTCCTATCTTTCAAATAGGAAGAGAACCATTTCAGGGCTAAGCCCTGAATACCAACCTGGGGCCTCATTTATAACCGTTGCATACGCACAAAACCTGCCCTGAAAGATGCGTACGCCACTTCCTACGCAAAGGGTGAGATTTATAAAAACAAACTTGATGGGAAAATTTGCGCACCAGCACGCAAACTCTGACCCATGCTTACGGACTTTTTTTTTTCCTGGAGAGAGAAAAGTAATGAAGTAAACAATGATTTCAAACTCAGTTTTCATGTCGATATACACATTTACATTAAATATTCCACTCTCATTAAGGGAGAAATTACATAACTGAAATTACATAAAGTCATTACACAGAAGTTAAACCAAAATTATATGAATTTAGACATAGCCTATTGGATGCACTCGATCACTTTTCCTGTGGCATGCTATGTTTTAATGCCAGCGAGGAGTGCTATGCGCACAATAATTCATCTTTAAATTAAACTGCAGATCATGTTATGAGAAAATATTTTGATTGAGAACAATGAGCAACGATGCACACTTACTTCGATATTATGGCAAACACTGCTGGATTTGGTGGTTGAACGGTCCATTGTCCGGTTTGAATAGGTCCAGTGATAATAGCTTACTGTACAACCGCAGCTGCACGTGTTGATGTCGTGTGAAGGCATCTCCACAACATTATGAAAAAAAACCACTGTATTTGAAGGATACAACTTGAAGAAAATGGTAAGATTTGCACATTTCCTTTTTAAAATACTTCAGTGCTTACCGAGTCAGACAATTGTATTTACACTGCAATAAATATGCCTATCTGTTTCCACTAAAATAGCTAAAATATGTTCACCTTATCAGCAAAACTGCATAAATTTAATTTGATTTAGATTGTTTAAAACAATTTAAATACTACCTATTTGGCCAGTGGAAAAGAATGAGCTCAACTCTAGAACTATTTTAAACAGTTTTGTTTTTATGGATATTTTGATATATTTATTCTAAAACATAACAAGGATACTGGATGATTTTTAGCGATAAAAATAGTTTATGGCACAAATGACATTTATAGTCCGTATCTCTTATTCCCTTAAAGGGGTCATATGATGCGATTTAAATTTTTCCTTTCTCTTTGGAGTGTTACAAGCTCTTGGTGCATAAA
>NW_015539845.1:576318-583401 GCF_001515605.1 Sinocyclocheilus anshuiensis
TTGCCACTGATGATTCAAACGCGAGTTTTGGGCAGTAGAGTAGCATTTGTTGTTTGTCATTTCTCCGATCACAAATGCAGACAGAGTTTTATGTTTACGCGGCGCGATGCAATGCAACGCAACGTGTAAAAAGACAGTATAAGTCATTATAATCAGTAATTATGTCCCCACTGGATGCAACAAATGCCTCGTTTGTAATGGGTTTTAATGTTTTTGTCTCGTTGCTCCGGCCGGACATGGCATCAACATTATGTGACGGGCGTAACATTTCCGTCTCACGCTTGAGGTATTCGGCCAATCACAACGCATTGGATAGCTGGCCAATCACAGCACACCTCGCTTTTTCAGACCGATGAGCTTTGTAAAAATCTACGCGTTTCAAAAAGGCGTGGCATAGAGGAGAAACAATAATGTATAGTATGTGGAAAATAGTGTGTTTTTTTTTTTTTTACTTTAAACCACATAAACACATTTCATTACACCAAATACACAAAATAATGTTCTTTTTAGCAGCATCATATGACCCCTTTAATGTCACGTTTATGGAATGTGCATGGAAATGATATGCAGATGAGGTTATGCATAGTAAAACTAGGCGTTGTAAGCTCCATATATGGTGATTTCGGGGAGGAGTCGGGGTGAAGATGCACGTACGCACAATCTTACCCTGACTGGGATTTATAAAGGGATTTTTGCACAGGTTCTGGCATACGCATGGCTTTATAAATCTGAAAACTTTTGTGCGTACGCAAAATCTAGCTTTTGTGCATACGTACACTTTTAGAATGAAATCTACGGAGAGTTTTATAAATGAGACCCCTGGTCCCTAAGACGATCAATGAGAATATTATGATCAACTGTATCAAATACCATGGTAAGGTCTAACAGAAGCAGAACAACACAGCTTCCAGAATCAATGCCTCGTAAGATGTCATTAGAGACCCTCAACAGAGCAGACTCTGTACTATGGACAGCTCTAAAACCTGATTGGAATCTATCAAATATTGTATTCCTCGTTAAAAAAATATTAAACTGTGGATACACATTTCCCCCCCAGTATCTTAGACATAAAAGGGATTTTTTGTTTTGTTTTTGAGTACTGTAATCCTTTAAATCAGTTTGTTCACCTTGCATCTAAATGGATATTGATATATTGATATATATCGATGTCCTGATCCAGGGAGGGTCTGTGTTGTACCAAATACCTTCCACTTCTTAATAATAGACTTCACTGTGCCACAGTCTGTGCTTAAGCACTGTGTGGTCCACTGTATCAAATGCCTTAGAGAGGTCAATAAAGAGGGCTGCACAATGCTGCTTGTTATCTATAGATTCAATAAAGTCATTTAAAACCTTAAAAGCTGCCGATGTTGTACTATGCTTTTTTCTGAAACCAGATTGGAAGTCAGATAAAACATTTTTATTGTTAAAAAAATCTTTTAATTGATCACTGACAAGGGACTCTAAAACCTTGACCAAAACAGA
Source organism: Sinocyclocheilus anshuiensis (assembly GCF_001515605.1). NCBI lineage: Eukaryota > Metazoa > Chordata > Actinopteri > Cypriniformes > Cyprinidae > Sinocyclocheilus > Sinocyclocheilus anshuiensis. The sequence continues at coordinate 577,804 of NW_015539845.1, forward strand.
CAATTTTGAGATCGGTCTGTAGTTATTTAAGATAGAAGGGTCACCACCTTTTAACAGGGGAACCACAAAGGCTGATTTCCAGATGGAAGGAATGACATTTGTGTTCAAGCACAGATTAAAAATATTAGTTAAAGGCACTGCAATAAAATTTGCTGCTAGCTTTAAAAAATAAGGATCCAATTTATCAGGGCCTGCAGATTTTGTCGTGTCCAAATGCTTGAGGGCTTTATTTACGTCTGAAGCTATAATAGGACTAAAACTAAAAGACTGACTAGAAGGATCCAAACCAACAGTCTCCACTGTAGAGGAACACCCATGTTGAGTATTGAGTGACTCAAATAAAAATCCTGAGGCTATGAAATGTTCATTGAAACAGTCAAGCATTTTGGTCTTGTCCGTGAGTTTTTGAGAGTCTATCATAATGCTTGAAGGAAATTTCTGGCCTTTACTGTTTTCTGATAACGAGTTGATAGTTTTCCAAAATTTTGATGGGTTATTTAGGTTATGAGTAGTTTGAGAAAGAAAATGGTCAGCTTTGGCTTTTCTAATTTTTAGAGTACATGCATTACGCAGTTGCCTGAAAACCAGCCAGTCAGAATTCTGATTTGATTTTCTGGCTTTTGCCCATGCCACATTGCGCTCATGAAGGATATTTGCTAAATCAGAAGAAAACCAAGCATTGTTTCGGCCTTTAACTCTGTATTTCTTTAGTGGAGCATACTTATTAATTATATCGGTAAACCCCTCATGAAAGAGGTTCCAGGCACGATCAACATCTGCACTAATATGAATTTTTTCCCAATCATAATTAGATAACTCGTAAAGGAATTCTTGTTCTGAGAAATGCTTCATGTTACGCTTTACTATTAGCGATGATTTTTCCTGGTTTTTGAAGTTTAGCCGTGTGGGACTGTCAACAATCTGAAAGAGATTTAATGAATCACAATAAGCTCTGAAATCATCAGATACTGGTTGTAACCAGTTCCAATTTAGGTCTCCGAAGGCTACTAATTCCTTAGAGTTCAAATCAGAAAGGAGTTGCATTAAGTAGGGCAGAGCACCGCTAACAGCTGAAGGTGTCCTATAACAAAGAACGACCATTATACAAAGTGATTTAGAAACTTTAAGCTCCAAGGCTAAAAATTCAAACTGTTTAACTACCGATACTGATAACAGTACATTAACTTGATACTGGTTTTTGATGTAAATTGCTACACCCCCACCTCTATTAGGGCGGTCGGTCCTAAAAACATTATAACAACTTATATTGACTTCTTTATCTGATTTACTTAACCAAGTTTCAGACAAGACAATTACATCAGTATCTGTAGAGTGAGCCCAGATACGCAACATGTCCATTTTAGGAACAAGACTGCGTACATTCAAATGAAAGAAACCAAGACCAGACCTTTCTTTAAAATCTGCCGGGGTGTTAAAGCCTATAGGGGTGTCTGGGCCTGGGTTTGGCTGCACATTTCCTGTTGGGCAGTCCACAGTTGATTTTTATTCTAACCCTGGTCTTCCCCACATTCCTCATGTGGCCCACATGCTGCATGAAATGGTGGCATTTTGTCAGTGGTCCACAAGCAGGCCACATTTTAGCTAATAATGAACTAAATAAACCATAAATATACATCATCTGGTCCACACTAAGCCTTAAGTGAGTTATGCATCAACAGTACTCAACATTGTAAAGAGAAATTTAAAAATGTCCTCCATAAATGTTCAAATAAGTTCCAGAAATGTGTCTTACTTGATAAAATCATCCCGACCCAAGTTTTGCATAAGCAGCAATTAAAATGTCACAGATAAATATTCAAAGACACATTCCAATACTTTAAAAACTATTCTTCGCAAGTTTGAACTTAAATACTTCTCACTCAGACTCTACCTAAACAGTAAGTCTGTGAGTGTCATAGCTACTAGTGATGTCAGGTTCTTGAACGAATTGTTCTTTTGAGCCGGTTCTCAGGAAGTAACCGGCCGAGCCGGTTCACAAATCGAACTGAATCGAACTTTAGTTCCGGATTGATGACGCAGGACGCACAGCCCAAAGTACCACAACCAACTCAAAAAGAACCGATTGAGCCGGTTCAACCAACTGTCGAAGTTTGCCGAGGATTACCGAGGACTCAACAAGAACCGAATGAGCCGTGGCGAAGTTTGCCGAGGATTACCGAGGACTCAACAAAAACCGAATGAGCCGTGGCGAAGTTTGCCGAGGATTACCGATAATAATGAACTAAATAAACCATAAATATACATCATCTGGTCCACACTAAGCCTTAAGTGAGTTATGCATCAACAGTACTCAACATTGTAAAGAGAAATTTAAAAATGTCCTCCATAAATGTTCAAATAAGTTCCAGAAATGTGTCTTACTTGATAAAATCATCCCGACCCAAGTTTTGCACAAGCAGCAATTAAAATGTCACAGATAAATATTCAAAGACACATTCCAATACTTTAAAAACTGTTCTTCACAAGTTTGAACTTAAATACTTCTCACTCAGACTCTACCTAAACAGTAAGTCTGTGAGTGTCATAGCTACTAGTGATGTCAGGTTCTTGAACGAATTGTTCTTTTGAGCCGGTTCTCAGGAAGTAACCGGCCGAGCCGGTTCACAAATCGAACTGAATCGAACTTTAGTTCCGGGTTGATGACGCAGGACGCACAGCCTGAAGTACCACATCCAACTCAAAAAGAACCGATTGAGCCGGTTGAACCAACTGTCGAAGTCTGCTGAGGATTACCGAAGATTCTGATTGAGTTGACGATACTGTGCAAGCCTGAGGCGCATACTGGAAATATGCTTATTATGACTGTTATTAATTTACATTGTATTAAAACCTGAAAATAACCTTTCTGTCGAGTGATGTAAATAAATGTTACAATCGTTTATTGTGCATGCATATTATATTTAAAGTTTCTTAAGCGAAATCAAGGAGTTTATTGGTTTATTCATTCTTCATACTGTAGACATGTAGAACATATCCGCGTTTGTGCATCAATATCTGTAATAAATGCATAGAGACGTTATTGCTTGATGATGTCAGGAACCGATTAATCGGCTCTTTGAACCGGTTCAATGAGCCGATCTGTCCGAAAAGAACCGGTTCGTGGAAATGAATCGGACTTTGCATCACTAATAGCTACACTGTGTTAAAGAGCACATGACAAAGATGAAAGGTTATATATCTTAAGTCTTTAATCCAACAAGGGTAAATCCAAACACAATGTAGCACAGCAACATTTAAGACATGTAGACATAAGACTAAACAAACTCAAAGTGAACATACAGGAACTTAAATACTCAGACCAAACAAGGATAATTAACTAGGCACACCTGAATAGAATAATACAATCAACACAACAAGGGAAACGGAAAACAAAGTCCAAATTAACAGAAACTGTGACAGGAAGAGTACAATCATTATAGTGCACTTCTGTTTTTATGCTGCACAGTACACATATTAAAAAAACTGCCATTAAAAGCAGGCTTCAAAAAAAAAAAATTTCATGCTTGATATAGCCTTCTTAAGACTTACATCCAGATCACCCTGCATCAGTTAACTGTGTTGCATCCTACTAAAAGTAGTCAAATTCTATTAGGCCATATTTACAATTTCGAGCTTCCATTTCAATTAGCCAGTGTCAAGAGTTACAACCAGAAGTGATCCTCATCTGTTTTATAATATATGGGGCATATTTGCCATGTCAAATTTGATTAGCCAATGCTGACTGTGCCGTATATTTGCCAAAAGTGGCCCAAATTGTTATTAATTATTTGGGCAATATTTGTCATTTTATATGCCACATTTGCGGCATCATATAAGGGCCACTTTAGGCTCACAGCCACATTAGTCAGTGCTCACTGTTCCATATCTTTTCCAAAACTGGCCCAGATATGGTTTAGGATAACTGTGCTATATTTGTGGCATCATATACGGACCACTTTAGGCTCACAGCCACATTAGCCAGTGCTCACTGTGCCATGTCTTTGCCCAAACTGGCCCAAATATGTTTGAGGATAACTGGGCCACATTTGTGACATCATATGCTGGCCACTTTAGGCTCACAGCTATATTAGCCAGTGCTGACTGTGCCATATCTTTGCCAAAACTGGCCCAGATACACTTTAGGATAACTGGGCCACATTTGTGGCATCATATGCGGGCCACTTTAGACTCTCAGCCATATTAATCAGTGCTTACCATGCCATATCTTGGCCAAAACTGGCCCACATACGTTTGAGTATAACTGGGCCACATTTGTGGCATCATATGCAGGCCACCTTAGGCTCACAGCTGCATTAGCCAGTGCTTACCATGCCATATCTTTCCCAAAACTGGCTCAGATACGGTTTTAATAAATGTGCCATATTTGTGGCATCACATGTAGGCCACTTTAGGCTCACAGCTACATTAGCCAGTGCTCACTGTGCCATATATTTGCCAAAACTGGCCCAGATAAGCTTTAGGATAACTGGGCCACACTTGTGGCATCATATGCAGGCCACTTTAGGCTCACAGCCACATTAGTCAGTGTTTACCTTGCCATGTTTTTGCCAAAACTGGCCCAGATATGTTTTAGGATAATTGGGCCATATTGGTATCATTATATGCGGGCCACCTAAGGCTCACAGCCACATTAGCCAATGCTTACTGTGCCATATCTTTGCCAAAACTGGCCCAGATAAGGTTTAGGATAACTGGGCCACATTTGTGGCATCATATGTGGGCCACTTTAGGTTTACAGCTAGATTAGCCAATGCTCACTGTGCCATATCTTTGCCAAAACTGTCCCAGATACATTTTAATGTACCTGGGCCACATTTGCTGAAACGTATGTGGACCACATTTGGTTTACACCCTGATTAGCCTTTGTCGATAATGCCACATTTTTGCCAAAGGTGGCCCACATTTTGTTGGCACTATTTGGGCCATAATCAGTGTTTACCACATGGGCCACTTTAGGGTCACATTCAGATTACACATTGCACACATTGCCGCATCTTTGCCTAAAAAGGCCCACATGTGATTTGAGATATTTGGGCCATATTTGCTATTTTACATGTGGCCCACTTCAGGTTCACATCCATTTTGTCCGGGCCATAAAAAGGCCTGCAGTGCCGCATCAATGCCTGAAGTGGCCCACATCCGTTTGCTATCTGGGGATGAGCTGATGATACTGCGCATGCGTGATTCAGCGACAGCGTGTGTGATCTGAACTACCGAACCGAACAGTAATGACTGTCACAGCACAGCAGCACCGCCCGCCACAGGTGTCTGAACTCTGAACCGGACAACTGATGCCATCGTGAGCGCGGGTGAAACGAGGATAATGGGCCAATCCGGCGAAACTCCCGGGCCATAAGAAGACCAGCAGTGCCATTTCATTGCCTTAAGTGGCCCACATCCGCATGCTACCTGGGTGCATTACTGGCTATTTACTTGAGTCTTATTTTTCCTTACCACAATCAGAAGAAATAACAGCTTGAACTCAGAACTTGTGAATGGATTCCACTCATTTTTTTCTCCTCTCTGATGGTGCAATACTTTCCTCTGCTGGTTGAAGCAGTATTTACAACGTTGGTG
>NW_015539845.1:583611-607311 GCF_001515605.1 Sinocyclocheilus anshuiensis
AAAAAAAAAAAAAAAAAAAAAAAAAACTATCTAAAAGACGACCAGCTAAGCCTTTCTCTCCTGATTTGCCTCATGTTCTAGACTGTTTTTGAGGCCACAGGGGATGTTTAGCCTCCATCAGGGCCACCGTTCCCAGACACAATTCAGAGCCAGGATAAACACCACTGTGGCAGCCATACACCTGCACAAACCGGCTCTCTCGCCCCCTCATACCGCAAACACTCTGCAGCACAATAAAACTACGTCATCCATCACAGAGAAACTCTCTACTGCATCTCTTCATCATCAGACAAAAGCAGGGAGAGAAGATGGTAGGAGATGGATCCTGGGGGATTTAGGATGTTTGTTTATGCGCAAGGCCTGCAAACAAATGTGGCGATGGATTTACTGTGGTAGCGGGGGAAAAACGCTCAGCTTGAGAAAATGTAGTGTTGTGTTGACATGCGAATCAATGCAGTGCTCCTGGCTGGAGACCAACACTTGAGGTTACACACCAGAATAAATCTATTGCAGACATTAATTGGACACCTGTACGAGATACACTAGGCCAGAAATTCAGTCAAGCGAGGCGGTAAGAACGCAAAACAGGTTTTTGAAAGAAGAACAGAGCACAGTGCAAATGGAGAAGCAAGCTCAAAAAAAACACTCTATAATTTTACAAAATGCTCCTGTACGAAAATAACTCAACCATAAGCTGTTATTTTGAGGTCACTGCATGCAATAAACTCCGGACACTGTGATGATCTAAGCATGAATCTGTTGTGTATTTAAATACGTGAACATGCTTATGAGTAACTAAAAATATTGCCTCTTCTAATTTAAAACAATTTTATCATTAGCTGTCTTCCATTTTGTTTCATAGATATGTATACATAGATCTCACATTAGACCGCTCCAGACACAACAACATGTCGAAATTTAAATTCTCCAAGAAATGGGATAATCTTTGCAGGTGAGAATGTGTTGGTTTGTGTTTTTTATATGTACCTCACTAATTAGGGATGTAACGATTCACCCAACTCACGATTCGATTTGATTCACGATTTTTTTTTTTTAACAAAATGAGATTTAAGACAAATTAAATTAAATGTGTCCTTTTATTATATTAACTGATACAAGGTAACACTTTGCCTTCATCGTTTGAGAACAGTCTCATTTCAAAAAGACACACATAGTGTCTTTTACCTGAACTCCTATATCAAATATTTTCAAAAACAGAGTTCCTTAAAAAGACCTGCATACTTAAAAAAAAAAAAAAAAAAATCTTTTGTTGGTTTTGATTGCTTCTATTGTTCTCATTTGTATGTCGCTTTGGATAAAAGCGTCTGCTAAATGACACAATTAAAATATAATGTAAATGTAAATAACAAAACTATATAGACATTTTAAAACAAGCCCCAAATCAAATAAATAAGTAACACAAATAAATTAAATATCTTCATATAAACAAATAAGGCTCTGTCTGTGCTCTTTCCATGTAAAATTAGAGGCAACCACTGCATTTTAATCATGATCCAAACAAAGATGCTGCATACATGCAACATGAGCAGTTTTTAATCTAAATTAGATTGTACAATTTCGAAATTTGAAGCAAAAACAGAATGGTTTGACTTCAGTTTTGTGAAACTATACATAAAAAATATCTGCCAGCAGGTGGCGCTTAAAGCTTTTCTTTGGTTTCTGCTGTAAACAAAGCAGCGCTGCACTTATGAACTTGAATATGCTTTATACAGAGGGAAGATGAAAAGAGAAAATACCATCTAAACTTTTCTAAAGACAGTAAGTTGCCCTCAGACATACATTCATATAAACTCCTGCCCCTAATTGAATCACGATTTGTTTAGCATCTCAACCGATTTGAATAGTCACTTATTTGAATCGATATTCAACCGGCTTGCGCTTAATCGTTACATCCCTAACAATAAATACTTTTTTAAAAATTTGTTAATTCGCTAATACAGATATTTTACTTTTTAATGTCGTGTTAGCTAACAATTTCATCTTGTATTGTGTTAGTTTAGTAAAATCAAATGCTTAAGTCTACTACAGGTATAGCTATACTACGATGCAGACACAGCCAACTTGTTTTCAAGTGTTCATAGACCGGCTTTGACCGTTCCAATATGGCGGACAGCTTATGTATAGCAACGCATAGAAACAGCCACTAATGAGGCATCTATGTGTAATATATATGTATGATTTTTCCAGTAACAAGCTAATTTTTTTTTAAACAATTAAGGCCCGTTCACACCAAGAACCATAGCTATATTAGCATCCACACCAACCCAGGATAGCGTTCTGTTTATTATAAGTGTGCGCTGCAAATTTGTTGTCTGCCACTGTAAATGCTCAAGCTCTTTAAAGCAGAATGAATTCTGATTGGCTGTCATTATTTTTGTTGTTCATCAGCTGGTTATCTTTATAGTTGTGGACTCTCATATTTTTACATTTAGAACGATTTTTAAAATTATGTCTTTATCATTAATGTTATAGTTCATCCTTGGTTTGAACAGGTCTTTAGCACAAGACTAAACATGTTTTAATGTCTGAGCTGATCAGTCAAAAGCACACCTTATTCATGTATTTATATGCAGCGCTGGAATGTCTGATTTATTCTAGTGAATTGGTTAATCATAAACGGTTTTCTCTCTCATATGCAGTGGAAATTCTGATTAATTTGTCTAAATCAGTTCTTCCTAAATGTTTTTCTCTCATGTCTAGCATTAAAAAGTCTGATTCATTCTAGTGAATCAGTTCGACCTAAATGGTTCTCTTTCAAGTTTAAGGTGCGGTCACATTTGCAAAATTTAGGTGAAATTTTACAGGCAAAAAAAAAAAAAAAAACAGTTCATTGTCGATTTAACTAATGGAGCATAATTCACATAGAAGCAGTTTTCTGTTGGTCAGCGCAACGAATTTGCGTGATCAACTTAAATATGAACGAAATCTGCATGGGAACGTTTTTTTGTCCTGCGAGATTTAGCAGAGCAATGGTAAATGTGGCCACACCTTTAGTGTTTTAAAGTCTGATTCATTAAATGGTTCATATAAATGAACAGATTACAAATCCGATTCACAGATTTTAGTCCATATACAATACATATATGTATATTAAGTAGCTATGTAAATATAGTGTGTGTTTGTTTTACTTATAAATTTACATTCAAATTTGATGGTGTAATTGAGTTTGTTCTTTTATTAAAGAGCCTTTTTTTAATGCCAACAAAAATATGGTTCCGATTAAAATATGAAATTGCCCTTTAATCATTAACTACAGTGTAATAAGCTACTTTTTGTTTGTAGCTTGTCCTGTGTTATAAAGCGTATAATACAGCTGTTCCCATTTCTGAATAAAGTGTTAGTAGAATAGAGCTATTTATGTTGGATCTGGGAATATTAAATCAAAAACCTTAGCGAATGCATATATTGACATGAAAAGCATTATAAGCTAATTCAATTTGTGAGATGGGAAAGTAGTACATTTAAAAAAAAATAAAATCTGACACTTTCTGTCGCCAGATCAACATAGTCTCACTTTTACTCAAGGGTTTGGATGATAATTAATCATGGGTCAGCAGTTCTGACAGAATGTGTGATGAAAGTCAAGAAATTACTGGTGACTAAAAAAAAAAATCACAGGACAGCTCAGTGGGAAGGCTGACGACATCAGGTGAGACATGGCTAAAAAATTCCCCTGGGTAGAGTATTTTAATACCACTAATATATACATAGTCAGAAGGTCTGTGGTTCTGTTGACTCTCTATTAATTGTTGATTAAATGTAACATGTTCTGTACAATGTGTAGCCTTCCCAACACAGAGCAGCTTTTGCCTGATGAAGCCCAGCAGGTGTATGATTCTCCAGTCAGATGGCTTGAGGGGGCAGTGTCATCGCCATACTGCCAACTAAAGTCCTTGTGAACCCAGGATCATTCTCACCACAGATATGTGTGAGTTGGAAATGTAAGAACAACATATTCCAGCAAGTCTAGAATTACATAATGGCAACTACATAATGGCAACTCTAATGACCTTCTTACAAGTATGTGTCAGAACATCTGAACTGACAACACAAGTGCTATTTATATCAACACAAGTGGTTAATGTGGATAGGGAAGTATTGTGGGAATTGAGTTTTATGTAAAAGTTGCATGAAGATTCTTTGGAACATCCACAGAAGAAAAAAGGATTTGGAAATTTAGGGCGAATAAATGTTGACCGTATTTCATTCTTGAGTATTCCTTATTATTATTTTAAGTGAGAACTGAAAGTTTTCAGAGTAGCAACAATGTACCTTTTCACGTCCTAGCAATGCTGAGATTCACACACTGGTCCAAACTGTGCATCACGTAGCTTACAGATGTGAAAGAAATGAGAAATGAGAACACTTTCTGTGAAGGCAGTATAGCTGTGCTGATATTCAGATCACAGTAAGATCACGAGTGTGATGTTGAAGTTAATATTAAGTCACTTAAATTTTAGATACAATATTTTAGATACAACATTGACTCTGTCGAATTGGGCTACGTTTACCTACCTGGTCTCATGGCAAAAATGTACCTGGGGGCACTTTTTGTACCAATAAGCACATATCACTGCAGTTTCCAAAAGAAATGAACACTAGAAGCAATAAAACTCCGACACCTTTCATTCCTTTTCACACAAATGTACAGAGTTTCGATTAATAAAGCGTAATTTTCGCACAACTACTTGAAGAATATTATGTTATGACTTCAAAACAATTTTAATATGCTGGGGAAATTTGAAAACTTATGCTTTTGAATGTTAGCATCGCACATATCCAGCTTCATATCTATGGGTTTTCATAGACGGTAGGTTTGTTCGGTAGCTCATGGAGTACGGAGACATACTTGAAACACGCAGTAAGGTACGTAAAAATATGTTGCAAAAAAGTACCCAGAGGTATGTATTTCTATGAGACCAGGTTGACTTTTACACTGCTGCTGCAGGTTGCTTTTTAGTGAACTCCCCCACTCCCCCTGGAACGACATTTCAATGTAAAACCACGAAAAAAATGTGATTGGGCTAGTTTTGCTTAGCAATTAGATTGGTTTTGTTTTACAGACCTAGCAACCCTACCGCTAATGAACACTGAACAGCCGAATTATTCATTGCACATCTACAAACAACAGTGGCTTTTCATTCCTGAATGAATCAGTGTATTAAACGAATCACTTGAGTAACTGATTCAATGACTAATCATTTATCGTCAAACAGTCAAACAGAGATGCGGAGTGATGCAAACTGTGAAAGGCCCAGTGTTGTTATCAGCACTGTTTAGTACAACAGTTGGGTCACGAAAAAATCTCATTGTGGTGTTTTTTATGATAACTTAGGCTGCGTTTACACTGCAAGTCTTAATGCACAGATCCGATCTTTTGACCATATCCGATTTTTTGGCACGTCTGTTTACATTCACTTTAGACATGACTGGTATCCGATATCTGTGTTTACATTAATTCCCACCCAAAAGGATTGGCTGCAGTGATCGCTTTACTATGCACATGGTAGACCCTCTGGTTTTAAATGGCCATGCTTTTAAAATTATTGATATAATTCACGTCGAATGGCCATTATTTGCCAGCATGGACAACGGCTGTCATTGATGTTTTGCAGCACAAAATCTGACTGAACGGATAAAGACCGGAAAATAACGGTAATTTTAATTTGTTAGACTATTTTATCTACAGCTCGTTAGAGGTAGAATTCTTTAGTGAAATAAAGATGTTATTTATTGAAATGAATTCGAATTAAGGAGAGAGAGAGAGAGAGAGAGAGAGAGAGAGAACGACCAAACGAACTGAAAGCATGCACCCACGTGCTAGCGAGCGATTGAAGCATTGCAAACAAGCTTGTCGGTTTAATTACAAAAACTGCTAGTTATCACCTCATTGCTGAGAAATATATGTAGCTTTTAGCTGTTGTATTTTCAAAATTCACGGGGCGGGGGTTGAAAACCAGCTCCTGAATGTGCAATTTCTAAAAAGTTTCCATCTCAATAAAATGCGAGCGCATACAGCATTAAAAACGCCATTAAAAATCTTTATGAGCAAACGTGTCGCCCTCGCATTGGGAGTTCTGTGGAGAGTCGGATATGTGTGTTTAGACGTAGGTGGGATGTCCAGATATCATCCGATTAAAATCCACATTTGGAAGTGGCTCAGATTGGATGCAAAAAAATCGGATCTCGTGCGGGTTTTTGTGTTTACACGTGTGCAACAAATTCTGATCTGGGTCAGATGTGAGCGAAAGATCGGATTTTTTGTGCCAGTGTAAACGCAGCCTTATAAATCTTTTTTTACACAAACCTGTGAGCTACAAGGATGTTAATCAACAGTACTTGCTTCTGTTAAAGCCATCAGTATACAAGTTATTTTAAATGTATTTATTATTATTTTTTTGTTTATAATTGTGTTTAATAGTGGAATTCCTGCTGAAAACCTAAATCAAAGAATTGAAACAGCAAATCACTCCAAAAGAACTCTTTAGTGCCTGCCCACCCTCACAAAGCACTGTGAATGACATAATTGAGTCAATTTATGCATATTTTGCAATAAATGTATATTTTTTCATTGCTTTTATTTTTATTATGTCGTTTATTGTGCTTCATGGGGTGTTCTTTTCCTTATTAACGCTGTTAAATACACAGACTTGTACCTTTTTGTCTGATTTTCAAATACTTTTTTCTTTCGAATCAAAGTTTGAAATGTTGTGATTCACCTTGTAGTTGGTTGGATTGGTTTATGGCTTACAACTCTTTAACAAAGACTTCTTAAAATCTCTTTTGTAAAATAACTGGGAAAAATAATTCCAAAACCAAAGCCTCTGAAAAAGTATGAAAGATACTGTTGTACTCTATGTTAGCACTATTCGAAGCAACTCTGCCAATCAAATTCAAGGACTGGAACTAACTGTTGTATTATGCTTTTTATTACACAGGTGTTATAGGAGGTGTTACTGAAATATGTTGTAGCATTGAAGCCGTGAGTTTTCTGACAGTAATGTGGGACCGTGAATGTGCTGTAATGTGTGACAGTAAGTGAGAGGCAGCCAGTGACTCACATCACTGCTGTGTTTCATTCCTTTCAAACCGCTGAGATGGGGAAAGGGGAATTGTGAGAACGTGACGTTTTCATATCCTCAGATAATTTTCAGAGACCTTAGAACTTCAGATGGCCCTCAGACACCACTTCCTCTACTGGTGACAGGAATCCTCAGTGTATGAGTGTGTATGAATGAGATGTGTGTGCTTGAATGATCTCAGATTAATATTGCAACAGAGACGCGATTTCATCATGAAGATCAAGTGTGGTAAGTGCACCATAAACTGTTGATAACTGGGACTAATGGGAGCATAATGAATACATGAAAGTCTTAGCATTATCATAAAATTAAAGATACAAGCTAGACTATGTATCACATGATTACAGTATAGTGTATTACTGTAGATTTTAAAGTAACATTGAAGCATGAATCACTGTTTTTTCTCTGTTCCACATAGTAAACATGATTCTCTTCCAAATTATTCCTGTAATAACAGGCTTAGGTGAAGGCTATGAAGAATACATGGTACACAGATTCTATGGGGCATCAGGATGGGGCAGAAGAGGTCACCCCTTTCCCTTTAAAGCTCTAACCAGGCCAGGCCGCTCAGTCTGGGGCTAAGGTGAGTGTCTTTCTGACGAAAAGTTTTTGTGTAAATTATGAAACGCTATATTAGACTTTATGACAGACAAATCACTTACTCAGCAAATCTAGACATTGCATTCTATCTGTCTGTGTTCAATGTTAAAAAAACGAGCAAAAAAAAACAAACAAAAAACTGTGAATGTGACAAAAATGCTTCATTTTAAATCTGCTAAAAATCATGAATTACAGCTGTATCTAACATTTGTTATCTAACATTTTATATATTTTGAAATATATATTATTAATATGAGGTTAGTGTCACTTCTTTTGTTGCTGTTGCATATGTAGATAATCAACAAAGCGTTTATTGTGTTATGACATTATTGACATTATTTACATTATTTACAGCTATTTTTATATTTATTATTGAGTTGGATGTTACAAGTAAAACCCTAATATTGACAATTTATGGCAATGACTTAAAATTCTATTAAAATATTTGACATATGGATGACTCTGTGTTTTATGTTTAAATATATTTTATTTTTTTAAATACGGTTAGGGTTAATAATAATAGTGTAATAGTAATATTGTGTAATAATTAAAGGTTAGGCAATGACTGTTGCAAAAACAGTTATTTTGTATTGTAATAATATGTTTTAATGTATTTTTGATCAAATAAATGCAGCCTTGGTGAGCATAAGAAACTTCTTTCAAAGACATTTAAAAAATCCTTTCAACTCCAGATCTTTGAAAGGTAGTGTGTGCATATACAAAAAAGATATTTTTTTCCTAACTTGTATATCCTCTTGGTTCTTCATTATGAAGTACTGGAGTGTGAGCAGGGATTTGATAGCTGTTATTGTGAGAGAGAAACTTGGATGGGGAAGTGTAATATGCCTGAAAGAGGAAACGCTGAAAGCTTCATACATCCTTGCACAAATAAGATACAGTACATTAATGAGATGTCCTTTCACAAGCTTCCTGTTAGACTCTAAAAACTGAAAAGCTTCTTTTGTAATTTGTTGGTTTCTCAGAAATGGAAGAAAGACACGTGTAGTAGGCCTGCTCTTACTAAATGGGTGATTAAGCCAGACCATATGAAAGACATATTCACCTCATCAGTAAGGGCTGATTTATAAGTATAAGCCTTTATACTGAAGCGTGTACCTCGAAGTAAATATTTCCTAGTCAAACAGAGTTAGGATATAATGAACCCTGACAATGAGAGCAGCGTGAGTCGATTTCACACGCGTGGTCCGGCATGGATCAGAATATGTCATGAATCATTGTGCCCCTGTAATGGTGAGCTAACATACGTACAAGTGATCTAATCTTAGATTGAATCCATTTGGAGAACAATCAATAAGAGTGCAGACAGGGGTGGAGCTGAGCAGAATGAGAGCTATTGTGCCATTTCAGGCTTGACGCAGGACATGGTCTCTAAGCAACAGCATCAGATTTTAAAGTAACAGAGCTGTCTATCTCCATAGCGGTAAGTAAACAACGTACCTACCAGCACACATCCCTGAATGCACAATACAATGAACAGATTTTTGGAGAGTCTTTTGCCATAGACCCGCTTTGGTTGAATGGTTAAATATGCACTTGGGATTGAAAGAAGCCCTTGGGAACTTGTTGATTGTCTGTGCAATCTCAATCTACAGAATTGCCTGTTGAGTGACTGGATTGGTGAATTAAACCGGGGCCACTGAGTTTTGCCACCTGCTGGTACAAGATAAAAGAAGCAATAATTCTAAGTCAGCAACAACATGCAAAATGTACTGCATCTTTCGTTTCTATCAAGGCTGCTATTTCTAAGGCTCGTTGATATGAAAAGTTGCAAAAAATGGACAGATTTTGTGTCTGTATGAGTTTGAGACAGAAAACGTGTGCAAAAATGTGTGATAATTCTGTGCAAATGCATCTGTGGTTTGCTTCATCTCTCAGCAGCAGTGGCCCTTCGCACATGTCATACTCATCTCTCCACTGCTGCTGTGTGCTGGCAGAATACAGACGAGCCCACCTGCCCACCTGGCCTAATTTACTACGCCTTCTCTCATCTCCAGCTAATAATCTGAACCTCTCTCCAAAAAAAAAAAAAAAGACTTGAATTATTGGAATTAACTGCAGTATCATTTTACTAAAATAAACAAAAATGACTCCACTGAACACTTTGTCATTTGTGTAATAGGCCTAGCAGGAAGTTAACATTGCAAAAACTGCTTAAAAACAACACAGATGGAATGTTAGCGGCTATCAATAAGACAGGTGCGACCAACTGCATTCCAGCTCAGCGTGAGATCTGTGATTCCCATTACCACACATACCTGTTTTGACCCTGATAGTAGTAACAGACATTTTGGGGGGACATTGACCAGGTCCCATCATCCTCGGGGCCCAGGTCACCACGCTCTGTGATTGGACGGCCCTTTGTTCTAGCCTTTCATGTGTAGTGCACCAGCTCTGCCCCTCCCTTGAGCCGTCCTGGAGAGTTATGGGATAGCGGAGGATAGAAAGGCGTGAAATGAGAAATGTGAAGTTGCTTTAAGTTTCCACATGCTTTAGTCACACTAAGTGGTGGCCCTGTTTTGGTGTCTAAAGAAGGGCAGCGATATACCCCAGATGAGTGTGACTGACAGGAGGCTTCTGTACATTATCTACATTGTCCATGTTCTATAATACAATATAATTCCACTGACAAGCAATTTGTCCATCCATTCTACAATGTGACACAAGCACTCCCAAGCAGAACATATTTAAGCAACATGAAAAAGAGCGCTGTACAGCCAAATCACAGTGATGCTGATATTCAGACAAACAGCAAGATAGCAAGTGTGATATTGCTAAAATAAAATAAACAAGAAATAATACGTAGTAACTTACATTTTAGACATAATATTGATAGTTAATGTGTCTGTTTTTGCCTCAGCAAGATGAGGGAGTCAGCACTTTATTTAAAAAAAAAAGTTTAAAATGTCAGTTCCAGTACGGAATGAATGGTGATCTGAAATGTGGTGTAAATTACATTTATTTATGATGAATCATTCAGGGAAAAAAAGAAAAGAAAAATGTCCTTGATGCATGTACTGTATGTCCACTGTTGGACAAAATGAACAGATACATTAAATCAACACAATATTAATAATTACTTTGTCTATTTTTGCTGCGCCAGTGAAAATAGTTCCAATTGAAGCAATCAGAATTAACTGCATTTCTGCATTTCTGAATGAATCAGTGTTTTTAAATTAATTGCTTGAGTGAATGGTTAAATGACTCACTCGTAACTTGTTTAATTCCTAAATGAATCTGTATATGCATCCAAATATGCTAGTTTTCCTACTATATAGTGATTCTATACCTACAGTTACAGTGAACAGTAAAAACCGAGAAAAAAAAAAAAACTGTGTGAAAAGAGAATGCATAGTATTCATTAAACCAGCTAGGCTCATTTGAAAAAATGTGATTCTATACCTACAGTTTGTAAAAACACCAAAAACAAACCTATACATAGCTGATACAAACACTACAGATAGCAACACATTTTTACATGGGAATTGATTAAAATTAACATGGATCTTGCACAATACTATGCTATGACCTCAAAATACTTTTACCATGATTTGTAAACTAAAACATTTTGACATTTGCTCCATAACCATCACCATATGTATTGCTTTTCTGATATTGTAAACTTGCTCAGTAGCTCACCTGGTACATACAGCACTGCACCTTCAGTGCAGAGCACATATCATTGAAACAATGTCCCATGAAACAAAAGTCATAATAAGAGCTCAGAGACATAGAAGCATCTAAAATGGCATGGTTGTATCAGCAAATGCAATTTTTATCTCACATTTGTTTTTGTTAACACAATTGGTTAGATTTAGTGTAGGTGATACTTTATTTTCAAGCGCAATAGAACTTTAGATCACTACTCACTGGAAATGTAATACCCATTTATAAAATATAGAATGGTTGTTTCATCCCTTAATGAATTTGTGTTTTGAACAAATTGGTTGAATGAATAATTCAATGACTAGCCCTCATCTGTCCCTCCCGAACCTATAACAAAAGTGTCCCTCGTGGGTCAAAATGACCCGAAGGCCAAAAATGACACTAATTTTATTTTTGGTCCAGAAATCTTACATTGGAATAATTTTTTTTTGCATTTTTTATGTAGGTTTTTCTATAATTTTTTTTGGTGATTTTTATCATATTTACCTTTTATTCTGGATATTTTTAAGAAAACATAGGCAAATAAGCAGTTTTTGTACATTATTTCACTAAAAAACAAAACAAAGAAAGACACAATTTCAGTCCTGTTTCATCAAAAACCAACAGATGGCCTTGGAATTGAGTTACTGAGTGTCTCTGATGCCACCTGGTGGGGAAAAATTACATGAAATTGCATTTTATGGTTACAGCCACTGGAGGGGCCTATAGAACCCTATGGAGATTTTTAAATGAGCAAAACAAGTGAAACATGAGAAATGAGATAATCTTAAGGCTTAAATTTGGTTGTTTATGGATTACAATATATATTGAAACATTACAAAATCCATATTTTGTAAAAAAAAAAAATTCTAACTGAATTATAACCTAAACGTATGTATATTCATACAGTTTCATAAATATGAAATAAATATATATTTTTTTTAAATATAAATATGATATATATTCATTGGTCTCCACCACATCACTCAAATCTAACTGCGTTAAGTAAAAAAAAAATGGAAAAATGACAGTCATTTCCCAGCAGAAACATTAAAAATATTACAATGCGTTCTATGAGAGTGTGTGTACCATGTGTGTGTGTATGTGAGTTTTTTCTGCATTGGGGATATTCTGTAGTCTCAGCCCTTCGTTTGTGTATAAATTCTGGATTGTCTCAGATTTTGTATATAAAAAAAAAAAAATCAAATGTAATGAAAAATGCAGTTTTCTCGTAAATTCCATTCATTCCTATGCGGTTCAAAATGACCTGCGAGGGACACTTTTGTTACTTTTTTATTGCACCCATTTAAACTCCTCGAATCCACTCAATTTTTTTTGTGTGTATTCCAAGTGTGACAGAAGTAAAGAAATCTTGGACCGGTACGATCAACACGATCAAAAACTTTTTGGGTCAAAATGACCCGAGGGACAGATGAGGGCTAGCCTATAAAGGTAGTCACTTGTTGCCACCTACTGGCATATCGATGTAACCTGCAGAAAGAGTCTGGTTTGGTGTCTATTTTGCAATCTCATTTGTCCGAAAATCCTGCTTCATTTATTATACATCAAATATCTTCTGACTGGCTGAGATGTGCCACATTTCAGAGCAGTTTCGCTCTGTGGAAAAATGGCCTCTTGCCAGAAACTTGATTTGGCTAGTTCACACTATCTTTTATGTTGTTAACCTTGATGGTAATCTTTTTATGCATGTTGTCGTCTCTCTCTCTTTCTCTCTTTAGTTTTTTTTATTTTTGTAGATTTATAATTTGCATTCTACACTATCATTAGTGTAGAATCTCATTGTATGTGCATGCATATGATCCTTTATAGTATCCTTTATGTTCCTCTCTATATAAGCTTGTGGCACTTTTTACATGCATTTTACAATATATATTTGCAACAGGTAGGCTATTCTACAATCTTTCCATTTCTCTCACTCATCTGTTTTTCTTTTCCTTTCTTGTCATCTGCAGCTTGATTATAAGGCTGATAAAGGCGGTGGTGTTTCTCTCTCTGATCGCTGCAATGCTATTTTAAGCCTTGCCACAGTCCAGCTGCTCTGGCCAGGGATGCAGCTAGTGGCTCTGATGTCATGTTTACTTGTGCAACTGCATCTGTTTGATTCTGTTTGGAGTGGTAAGTCAACAAATCTCATAGTTACCTCAGAGGGGAGACTGTTGATTTTCTTACCACTACTGTCTAAAAGACTGCAAGAGAGAAAGAACAAAGATAAAGAGGTTTACAGCTTGTTAGTCTGGCTGACATCATAGTGGTTGAGTTGGAAAGGCCAGGGCGGAACTAGATCTGGGATGAAAGGAGCGGCTATAGGTTCTCTGAAACCACTCCTAAACACAGCATGTGGTGTATGTGCATGTGAATCACTGTGTGTCTATACATAAACATTCACTTCCCTTTGTAAATGGTGATTTGAGATGGTAGCAAAACTCAAAAGCGGGATTTAATCATTTAAAAAGGAAACTGATATGATTTTTTTCACACCAAAAGTCTAAATATACAATTTCCCCAAAAGTATTTGGACACTTAAGTCACACTTAAATGCATTTATGTCTTTTCATTGTATAATAAAATACAAAAATGAAAATATCATAAAAAACAATGATATTTATTTGAAAGAAGTATAAATGCTTTTAAATGCTAGTAAAAAAATCACCTTGACACCAGCTGATTAAAATAATTTCAGAAATGATGACTTAAAGGAATAGTTCACCCAAAGATGAAACATTTCTGAAAATGTACTCACCCTCAGGCCATCCAAGATGTAGATGAGTTAGTTTCTTTATTGGAACAGATTTGGAGTAATTTAGTATTACATCACATGCTGCACCAATGGATCCTCTGCTGATTAAAATAGCTGATAAAAATCAATCAATCTGCGTTTTAACTTTAAACCATCACATCTGATGCATTTAGCATTTATCAGCTGTTTGGACTCTCATTCTGACGGCACCCATTCACTGCAGAGGATCCAATGGTGTGCAAGTGATTTAATGCTAAATTTCTCTAAATCTGTTCTGATGAAGAAACCCATTTTCATCTGAGTGTGAGCAAATTTTCATTTTTGGGTGAACTATTCCTTTAAGTGTTCATATACCATATTATCATTAATTTTTACATGATTAGATTAGATTTAGCCTATATTATTGCCTCAGTGAGAAGTTTAATAAGGACTTTTAAGTATACACTCGATTTGTTATGTTTATTTGTGTTATTAGATAGCTGTTTTGTGTGAAATGTGTGCTTTATAACAGTTATTAAGATATTCTTTATTTGTGTTGAGCGTTTTGGGAAGGGAGAGGAAAGAGGGCTCAAGAAGGATAAATGATGCAAAGGATGGATGGGGTAAACACGTGCTCTCTAGAAATATTCCGTGGGAGGTTACGGCACTGAGAGCTTCTGGCCAGATGAGTGGGCTGACCTGATGTGCCCTCTGATCTGTATCCCACTCCTCATAACAGGCTTCTGGGAGCTCCTCTGACAATTAATAACGTTTTGGTTTTAGGACAACTTTGATGAAATGTTTTGATCCACTTCAAATGTTGACTCTATAACGTAATTGTATAATTAAAGGGGTAGTTCACCCAAAAATGAAAATTTGATGTTTATCTGCTTACTCCCATGAAGAAGAAGACGTGTCTGAGAACGCGCTCAGGACAGCTCGGACATTGCGGTGAATCAATATATAAAGTATTATATATAAAGAGGTAAAAAACTATATAAATACTGTTCAGTTTCTTGCACAGACCGATCGTTACGTGTCTTTACACATCAGTGTATCGTCACGAGCTGCAGGGTTTAATTTGGTTTTGTTTGTGTATGTTTTTTGACTCTCAAAGCCGTGATTCCCATTCACTTCCATTATATGACTGACAGACTGCAACAGTTTGAGTTAAAAATGTTCGTTTGTGTTCTACTGAAGAAACAAAGTCACCTACATCTTGGATGCCCTGGGGGTAAGCAGATAAACATAACATTTTCATTTTTGGGTGAACTGTCCCTTTAATGCAATGAATACAATTTAATATTAATACAATAAATTTGAGTAGACTGGATTCCAAAAATCACTTTGACAGTAATTCTGCCTTACATATTAATTAAACAAACTTTAAAGTGACCTGAACCCCTCTGAAACTGATCAAACTAATATTTATAACATTATTTTTATTAATATTGTAAAATTAGATTTTATTATTATTAAATAATAATAATAATAACAAACTGAATGGTACAATATTATTATACAACAGGATATTATTAATATTGTTGTTGTTTTATACAAAATAGTAATTAGTATTAATTTATTAAATAAATACAACATAATATTAATACAATAAAGTGACCTGTTTCCAACAAACAACAGTGTGAATTAAAAATGATCACCTCATCAACTGAAATGGACAAAAATGAGGTCTGAGCTCAGTTTTAAGGCCAGTGATAGTGTCACGATCCATTCCCTGTCTGGACTATAATTCCCATAAGCCCCTTACACTCTAAAAACTGCTGGGTTAAAAACAACCCAATTTGAGTTATTTTGGCAACCCAGCGCTGGGTCAAAAAGGGACGAACCCAGTGCTGGGTTGTTTTAACCCAGCAAGTTGGGTTATATGTTTGACCCAGCATGCTGGGTTGATTTTTTATGGTTTAAAATTACTACACTGCTAGACTAAAATGAACCCAAATCGAACTAGACATTAAACCTACAAATCTTGTTAATTTTAAAATCACCTTTACACACACAGAATGACTATCAAAAGGTAAATATTTATTTAAAACAAGAGAAAACAGTCAAAAGTATCATGCATGTAAGAAGAAATGCAGAAAAGTATGGCATTATCAGCTACAGAGTTTATAAATTAAGCATTGAACATTTGTTGAATATAACTTTTAAGATCAAATTTGACTTTTTTGGTAAATTTTATATATTGTATAAAAATATTATACAAAAACACTATTATACAATAGTTGTACAATTAGTTAATAGTTAAGTTCTTTACAAACTATTCTGGCATTACAGTAAATAAACCACAACATTAACACTGATATTATAACATTTATCAAAAACATATGTGTGAAAGAATGTGAGCATGTGTATGAATGACAGAGTGTAAACTCCATTTCTACTAAACAACAACACAGAACAAGCATTTAACATTTTGTTTTTACACTTTTATACTTAAAGTTTGTTTCATAGTCCATGAATACAGATCAGGCATCACTGCCAATTTTCATGATCTCTTTAGCATAATTGATGTAGTCATTAAGAAGCCCCACCAGCACAGCAAAGGCATGTGACATCTTTTACATCATCCAGGGCAGCCTCCTTTAAAACCACTGTTGCATCAGTTTGGGGGAAAGGTCATTCTCCTCTTTGACCAGCATTCATCCCAGTCACCACATGTTCTTCATCAGTGGCCTAAAAAGAGAAAATAATTTGAAAAAAAGAAAACATTTAATTAAAATCTATCCATTTTCAGATAGAGGTGCATCCACATCAGTAAGGATAGGTAAATAGTCTGTTTTATAATTTCAACCACTTTGTGTGGTTGTTTAATGTCTCTGTCTACCACAGCGCTCTAGAATGCTATAATGGCAGCACTAGTGTGAGGGCATGTAATATTGTTTAAATAAATATATTGCTTTCAGAAAGCTACTTCTTTACTGAAAAATTAAAACAGACATGACATTCACATACCTCACAAATGTTCATGTATGTGGAGGGCTTCTCTTTAAACCGTCTTTCCCTCTCTTCCGAAGAAGCTGAGAAAATCACCTTCTCACACAAGCAGGGTTCTGTGTCGTTAACATTGTGCGCAGGCACAATGAAGACACAAAGCTCAACAAGTCTGAAATATAACATGCAAAACATTACTTTTAACAATTATCACTTCATCAGCCTCAAAATAATTAGGCTAGTCTTTATTACATAACGCCGTTTCCTTTAGGAAACTACATTCAATTTAACCGCAAAAAAGAAGATAACGAATTAACATGTAAATGTGTTAATAACCCTCTCTTAACACCTTAGAAAATGTAAATATTGTAAAATATTATGTAAATATGACATAAGACACTCACTGACGTTATATTAAAAGAATCCTCTTCCGTTCAGTAAAAATCTGCATATTTTTCAATATAAGCTCTTTTCGGAATATTTCCGCCTTCCATGAAATCTCAAAATACTACCGGACTCAAACAATGAATTGCGACTTTACATTTTTAATCTTTACTTACCATAAACCGTCTTTCACTCGCACTCGCTTCCATCTGAAGACGCTGAGAAAATGGCGGCTTCTCGCACTGGTGTCGTTCGATGTTAACGTGACGTGCATGCTCTCTTTCACGTCCGCGTTCCCAACCCAGAGCCGCTGGGTTATAGATCAAGACCAATTTTCAACCCAAATTGGGTTAAAACAACCCAACGTCCTTAACCAGCAGTCTCAACCCAGCGTTTTTTAGAGTGCACCTGGAACTGATTACCGGTCTCACCTGTTGCATATCAGGAGGACTATAAAGGATGCACTCTCACACACTCAGTTTGCTGAATATTGTGTTAACCTGCACCGTTTTCTTGCCTTGCCTTGTGTTTTGACCTTGGACTGTTTACCTTGTTTTTGATTGTTTGCTGCCTGCCCTGCCGTTGCCTGTTTATTGGATTACTCTTTTGTCTGCCCTGGATTACACCTGTTTGCTGGTGTTTGACCCTGCCTGTTTTGACTACGCTCTTAATAAAGCCTTCAGATGAATCTTCAACTCCGTTGTGACGCTCCCTTTGTAACAGATAGCATGCAAAGAGAACTTGGTTCAGAGTCTGAATTTGTTATTTTTGTAAAGAAGAATAAAATTCTGAGGTTTTCATTCTGAAAAAGCTCAATTATCATTATGCTGTCATGCAAACATGAGTCACCCCCCACTGAGAATGTCATTTATTCTTCTCTGCAAATAATAAAAGGAAGAATTTGCCCTCTGTTTTGTTCATTGTGCTGTACACTTCTCTTTGGGACCTTTTTCTAGGAAACCTGATTTACCCTGGTCATGGAAAGCCACAATGGCGTAGGTGGTAACGTCCAGGACAATAGCAGTCAAGGAAATTAGTCTTTTCCTTTGTTGCAATGTATAATTTCCTGTTTTCCCCCAAGCTTTTGCACATATACACAGAATGAGATGGGTTCAGATTTTATTGATGCTGAACTGAGCTTTCCTGAAGGCTTTTTCCCTAAAAGCAAATGCAGGATTTGATTTACTGAGTCAAATGAAACTGAAGCTATTATGTAAGAAATGTCCTCAGATCATTTACTTTTATTTGACTCTTGCTACTGTATATGGTAAGTTTCTAAACATGGAGCTTAGAAAGCGAACTTCTTCATTGTTAATCCTTCTGTCCAGTGATTTCATTAAGAAAACATCAATTACATATTGTGTTACACATGGAGACTCAAGCCAAGCAAAATAATGATTAACATTCTCCTAGACTGAGCAATTTGTTTGTGAAGCAGATAGTATCCCTAAAATAGTAACTAACCTAAATAGGTAAAGGATTAAGCATTACTGGATTGTCAGCGGGAGGGGAAAAAGTAGGTTGTGTGCGTCTTATAGCTTGTGAGGATATTGGGTGTGTTTCCAGAGAGATGGATGGAGATGTTGAGATTATTGTGAGATAAAACCTCAGATTAATTCAGAGAGGAGCCTCAGCATTCCACTGTTGTGTTGTGATCCCTCATCTGTAATTGTGTGGTGCCCAGTTCACAGATTTGCTACATATTATATTACATTATATTATATTATATTATATTATATCATATCATATATTATATTATATTATATTATTAATAGAAAAAAACGAGATTATTGTGTTGAATTTATTGACTATGTGATTTGAAAGTTTTTTTTTTATTATTTATTTATTGATTTATTTATTTTTGTGGCAGATCACATCTCTAAATATCACATAAAATCAAGTACACCATATAGTCAAAACTTTGCTTGATGAGCAGGGACAGAAGAAGACTATCGACTGTTTATAAGACAATAATTTCAATAATAACAGAAACAGAATAGTAAAGAATTCCCAGTTCTAGTGAGTATCAGCCCACAATGAGCCCCATACTGTTCATGAAAAGTGTAAAATAAATAAACAAACAAATAAATAAATATAAAGACATAAAACTATAATTTATAATTTAATGTATATAATTATTATTATATGCATAATATTATTGCATTACAAAATACAAATTAATGTAATGTATTAAATACTGTAATTAATAAAATATAATACATAACATGTTATATACTAACATATTACATATTAAAATGATGTTTTGACAAAAAAGTTTTAAAATGATAAACCTCACATCGCAGACCATTTTTAAGAAAAGAGATACGAGTCAAAATAATGAATGCTTGTAGGTATTTTATCTTCTGTGTTAATACACCCACCTTATTATCCAAATTGTATAGATTTATAGAATGCACATTATAGCTTATTTTCCATCAACCTGTTAAAATGTACAACTGTGCATCAAGGTTATTATAGGTTTGAATTTTTAAATTAGTTTTATTTTAATATCGTTTTCAAATCTGCTATACAATTCAGTTTAGTTTTTATTAGTTTCATTAATATTATTGTTAGTTTTAGTTTAGTTTTTATTTTGTGAACACATTTTTATTTAGTTTTTATATAGTTTAGTTTCAGTTTTAGTTTCAGTTTTAATTTAAGGTTAGCAGAATTAACAGATCACTTCCAGAGCGCAGGCCAAAGAAAGACTTAGGCATAATTTAGCCTTAGTGATGCAAATGTCTAGCGACACAAAATTAACGCATGCTGAGATTGATTAAATGGTAAAAGTATACAAATATACGCCAAAATGAAGCAGTCAAGCCTTTTTACTAAATAAATCTACACAAGTTGTGCTTAATGCCATATCTAATGATGTGTACTGAGACCAAACAGGACCCGTGCAGGACTCTGCTTTAAACTGCTTTGCGTTTCTGCATAAGATAGCCTCACGTGCGCGATGCGCCATTTACAGGTATTTCCCTAAACCGCCGGTGCCAAACAGCTCATATATTTTTCCGCCAAGGGATGAGAACATAATGATTACGAAAACGACTATTTATTTTTGATAATTATTATTTTATTTCAGTTAGTTTTTCGATAACTGTTGTTAGTTTCGTTTCGTTTTAGTTTTTCAATTATTTTGTCATTTTTATTTTATTTCAGTTTACGAAATTGTTTTTCCATCAATCGTTTTCGTCTTAGTTTTCGTTTTCGTTTACGAAAATAACCTTGCTGTGCATAAAAATTCGGTCTGATTTTTGCATTAGTTTGAACAAAAACGGCAGACAGGCTGAATGAAAATGCAAATTCACTCTGACAGCAGGTGATGCTTATGGAACAGCAGAAATAGAGCTGCTTCCTCGGTAACCGCTGTAAACAAAGCAGCGCTGCTCTAGTACACACTGCTTTATTAGGCAGTATACGGAGGGAAGATGAAAAGAAAATGCCATAGAAGCTTTTTTCAAGACATTTGGTTCCCTTCAGAGATAGATTTATATAATTCATTCATATTTTAACTTATATAATTTCCTTAACTTTATATAATTTCCTTTCATTGCCTTCCCCCGTATTTTCACACAAAACTAAACCAACACTGCATGCTGCGCCTGCGTGAGACTAGCATTTTGCTAACTTTGCTTAATGTTGGACAGTATTTACGTGAGCTTTATGGTTTTAATGTTAATTTAAAATATTAAACAGCAATACTACCCATCGAGAATTTCATCTTGGTATATTGTCAATCTGTAACCGTTTCATCCCTGTTTGTAACCCACAAACTAGAGTGAGCTTGGTGACCCATTGTGAATCTTTAACGACCCCTGGGTTGGGAACCACTGACCTAGACCCATCTTAAACCAATTTGAACTAATATTTACAATATTATTTAAATTAGTATTTTATAAAGACATTCTACCACTCTAGTATTATTATTATTACTACTATTATTATTCTCATCATCATCAATAATAATAACGATAAACCAAATGCTAGAATATTATTATACAATAGTGTCAGTTTATTTAAAAAAAAAATAAAAATCAAGGTCCTCCTCATTTGGAAATTTAAGTGCCAATTATTTCAATATCTAATGTATTTAATTCGTGGCAGGTGATGACCACATAGTAGTTGTCAAATATTTTCCAGAGAAGGGGCTGAGGTGGGTTAAGAATGTAGACTGCAGCAGGTTAAAGGTCAGAGAAAGGCTCTGCGGTTGTGCTAAACCCTATCTAGCCAGACTGTTATTCTGAGGTAAATCAATATGCTCCAGCAGTCATGCTCTGATTGATCAGAGGGATTTCAGTGAACTGCCCCTTCCCTCCCAGTGACATGCACAGCAACATGTCTATTTATAGAGCTTTATCAATACAGCACTGAAAGGACAGACAGCAAAGCCTCTTCAGAAACTGGCAATGCACAGAGAATACCAATGGGCTGAGGAGAGTTTTCGGATGTCATCACAGCTGCAAATGGCAGCGTTCATCTGGGGGGGAAAAGAATCCATAACAGTGATTTGAAATTGTATCCACAGAACATTCTTCAAAACTGCTGATAATAAATTATTCAAATGGCAGAAATATTCTTTCACCTACTGAACATGTAATTTATAACAAAAATGATGCAATATGTGTTTTCTCCATGGAGGTCTGTAATACGAACCTTTTAGCATTCCCATTTATCTCAATGGCAGTTGATCAGCCACAGAAAGGCTTTCCAAAAATAATATATATAATGTGATTTTGCAAAAAAATGATAAGAATAGACAGCAACATTAGAAAGGCCAAGGGTGGAGAAACAGCCTTTTTACCCATATAATGATCTACTTTTCTTACAAACCAAAACACGTTGTTGACAATTACCTGAATCGTCACGTTCCTGGGGGCAAGTGGATTTTGAATACTACTTCTGAAAAACCTAATTATATCTTTGATAATTAACTTGCATGATTATTGTAGGTCAAAAAGTGTTTGTAAAATGGTGTGGCAGTAACCGCCCATTCATGTCTAAATTTGCTTAAACTGAGTCACAACTTCCACAGATAGTTTCCTTCAAAATAGACACTTCTGTCAAACTAATGTCGTTCCAAACCTATATGACTTTCTTTACCTGTACAAGTATTTTTGCCCATAATGAAAGACAGTGGTGTCCAATGTTGTTTTGAACCCCCTGACTTTCACTGTAAATATCAAAATACCTTGAAACATCCTTTAAAATATCTTTTTGCATTTTGCAGAAGAAAGAAAGTCATGCAGGATTGAAACCACATTGTGAGTAAATAATGACAACATTTTATTTTTTTTTGTGAACTATCTCTTTAAAAAAAAAAATAGATGCAGTCCCTTGACAATGGCCTGTGTGTCAATAGGGTTCTTCTTTTTTTTGCCGTATAATTAGACACTTCCACTGAAATTTATGAAGTAAACAGAAGAAGCACTTTCTCCATATTATCTGATCCAAGCTGCAAAGTGCTCTTACTCTCAACCTACATGTCCTGCAGGAAATACCAGCGGAGGCTAGACTGAGTAACCTAATAAAGCCACAGCGCCTAAATCATCAGACGGAGCGGAAACATGCCCCGAGAATATAACCAGATGGAGATGCTAATTGGGTTTGGACCTCCAATAAACAGCGCTGATGCCTTCGGGCTTCTACATGGCCGACCAAGTGGCTGTATGAGGATGGAAGTGGACTGAGGTGACAAATTCACACGGAGGGAGACTGAACAGGTCTTTGTGAAGGACAGAAAGTCAGTAAGCAGAGGAGGGAAGGAGAGCTGATGCAAGTGTGTGAGCGTGAACCTGAAATGTTGCCAGTCTGTCTGTGAGGTGTGTTGCCCCAGATGAGCCGGGACCCATGGGAGGACAGAGATTTCTCATCTGTTTCCAGGTACACCTACGGCACCGGGCTCCCCTGCCACAGGCAACCTGAAACGAGTACATCCTGCTGTTAATGCCACAAACAATTATGATGAAACTCTGAGGGGAGCAAATACGTAGCCATGCATAAACTGTCAGGGTTGGGGATGAAGGATGGAGCGAGGACTCAATTATGCAGAGGTTAGGGCTTTTTATTAACATAAAACAAAACCAACAACAAAAACTACCCCGTGGGGGAAAAACAGGCTGGCAAGACTGGGCAAGGCAGGATCTTGGCAAGACACGACAGGACACATCCAGGGAGATAGGGTGACGAACTGACCCAGGACTGCAAACACAGGGAGAATAAATGGAGAGCAAATGAGGAGGGTAACGAGGGAACACA